>NC_056746.1:792123377-792423377 GCF_019279795.1 Protopterus annectens
GTAGCTGTTTAGATGGGAACTGGTAGTAGTGTCAATAGTTGCCAACATCATTAGCCAATTGGAGGATATTAGGACCATTCATACAAAATGCTGTCATAGGCAGGTTGGCAGTTAGAATACTTATTTCACAATGTTTGCCTGGATGATGGCCCCTCTGGATGATTCCCACCTCATGGAATCTGAAGGAAGATTTTTCCTTCCCTGGAGAATGAGTGGAACTGCACCTGATGAAGGAAAGCTCATTGGTTGGCACGCAGATGCTGAAAAGCATATAGATAAAAGAAAAAAGCATCTATGTAATCTTGAAAAAAAAACCCTGGGACAACTACCAGACATATTCCCAAGAGTGTATATATCCAGCAAAAGTCAAGAAAGAGTGTTAGACAGCCTTAGATGTATAAACTTGGCCAAGGATAGAGGGTAGAAGAATCAACACATTTCTAAAACACATTTAAAGAAATATGTCAGCATGCACTTATGGCAGACTAAACTGCAAAAGGAAGGGACTTAAATACTAAAATATTGCAGACTGAAAGTGTTACTAAGTAGTGAGTAGAAATCACTAGCAGAACTGCTAAGAAATAATCTGTCAAAATGAATGAAAATAGAAAGAACAAATAATGCATAATCTGAGCAGAATTTTAAACTTTCTGTCAAGCCAGAAAGCTCCGGAAATGGAGAATTCAAAGCAGTGGGTAATTGTACAGAAGGAAAAACCTAGCAATAAGAAAATATTTCACAAATATAATAAGAGGGGAAGAAACAATACCTGGTCAGAGTTTATCAATTTCTCTCAGTGTAAGACAGAGCATTCAGTTGAGGGAAGATTCTAGAAAACAGAAATCTGTAAGCAAGAAAAGGGGTAAAACTCAAAGGAAGAGAAACATAAAGAAGGAAAAAGGAAATGAGATGGTGACACTCATTCACAGAGGGAGAGCAACTTAGAGAAGAAAAAATAAATTAATAAGATGGTACTCACAGTGAGGAAGAAAGAGAGAACAACCTAAGGAGTGATAGTAGTGCATATTGAGAGAGACGATAACCTTGAACAGAGTCCTAATGATATTCCCTTTCAGCCAAAATACAGGAACCTATTCAGAAGAAGATAGGGTCTATATATTAGATTCATAAAGGAAAGGAACTAGAGAAATTAATAAGGTACAACTAGCTGCTAACACTAAAAACACTGGTACATGTTTCATTTATTATGAGAAGAGTCAGACAGTGAGACCTTCTACCTCTCGGTAGAATGACCATGAAAATACCACAGAGCAGCTATCTCCAGGTAATTTAAGCTTTAAAAAGGCACAATAAGAGGATGGTATTTTGAGCAAGGTAAAAATATAGCTGTATATTATACTGTTATGTGTAATGTGCTTTGTAAATAGTGAGCATCTCATAAATAATATTTTGTGAATAGTGTCATAGACAGAGTATTTTGTAAATGTTGTGTTTCTCATTAAGGCAGACAGACTTTTCTGTATTAGAAAGGTTCTGACAGACAGTCTTGTTAACAAGCAATGATCCTACTTTGTGTAGTATAAAATGGATTGCTATGGCCATAGCAATTACAGAAGTTGGCCTCTTGGTATAGGGTGACTTTGTGGCTTAAGCAGTGGTTCTGAAGAGTATGTTACAGCAAGGAGCAGACAAAATGGAAGAACGTGAAGTATCCTGCTGATAGAGTATCTTTTTTTTCAAATAATTTTTTTTATTTTCCAGTAATATAATGTTTAACAGTACAATCATCAATAAACAAGTATTATAAACCCGTATATACACTATGTACAATTGACATGAACAAAGGAGGGAAAATGATTAATAAAATATATGAAATTAGTAACAAAATATTATAATATTCAATTAATAAAGTATAAAGTTACACATTCATTATTTAGAGTTAATTTTTAATGTCTAAATAAGAGTTAAAATTGTTTCCCAAGGATTGTCTGTCCATGTTTTAGGTGAAATTCTTGATTCCTTCACCTTGAGTTATAATGTCACTGTTTCTTCCATCAATCTCAAGAATTCTTCCAGAGTAGGTTCTTGTGAAGACTTCCACTTTCTAGTTATACATTTCTTTGCCACAGATAGTATGGACCAAAGTAGGTATAGATATTTTTTATTCATTCAATAATATCATTAACATTTAAGAGGACTAAAGATTTGGTTAAAATAAAGGTATCTGTGAATATAGCTTGGAGAAAAATACTAATTTCTTCCCAGAATTTTTTTATATTAATACAATCAAAAATATATGAGAACAGTCAGCTTTACAGTTTAAAGAACATCTCCAACAAATGGATTTATCAAGTGAATTGAATTTGGCTAGTTTATCAGGTGTAATAAATGCCCTGTGAATATATTTCCATGTAAATATTTTCCATACTTGTAAATTAAATGTTAAGTTAACAGAACATAAAAGATTTGTTTTACTCTCAATTGATAGATTAGTGTGACATCCTTTTGCTATGAAATTCCAATATCTTGCATTAGGGTTAGTTTTATATGTTATCAATATTTTGTATAATTTTGAAATTAGATTTGTCCAATTATAATTGTCGTAAATAACTTCAAATATTAGACTTATCAAATTTGGACTAGTTTTATGAGAATTAATAATTTTACTATTAAGATCCTTAACATATGATAGTATGCTTTGTAGTATCAACCAGTCTTTTCATGGAATGTCATATTTATTCTGAATTTGTTGAATGTCTAATACTACTTGATTCTCTGCACAATGTTGCCAACAAGTGAAGTTTTTCTCCTCCCATCTAGTTAAAATAACATTATGAATTTTATTGCCGAAATTCTTTGTAGAGCTTAAGGGTATTATCAAGTCTAGCCAAATCTTAATATCTGTGTTAGTATATATAAATCTTCTGAATAAATTGTAAATATTATTTATATAATTTAAGTTTGTTGATTTTGTTATATTATATTGAATATTAACAGTCAAAATATGCCACATCCTATTATTTTGTTCACTTAATATACAATTTTTAATTATTTTATTTTCATTTAGAAAAATGATAGTGTGCAATGTTTTCCATGTTGAACAATAATTAGGATCTATCCAATTAATGATAGTTTTTAATATGGAAGCTTTTATGCATGATTCTAGATCTGGAAGTTTAATTCCACCCATTTCCCAAGATCTAATATGATGTGTATAGCCTATGCTATTTCTTTTTGGATACCAAAGAAAGTTTAATTGAATTTTATTTCTTTCTTTCAAGATTTTCTTGTTAGGTACTATAGGAATAGTAATTAATTTTTGGAAGCATTGTCATTTTTATTATTTGTAATCTGTCTTCAAAGCTCAAGAACATTTTATTCCAGCTTACTATTGACATTTTTATTTTATTAATTATGTTGCTATAATTTGTGACTAACGTAGATTCCAAATTATCACATAGTGTTATTCCTAAATATTTTATTATGGGAACTTGTTTTCCTATCACACAGTTTATAGTTAAGGTAAATTATCTCTTTTTATTCAAATGTATATAATTAGATTATCCCTTGTTAAATCTAAAGCTGGAAATATGATAAAACCTTTCCACTATTTCATCTAGTTTTTGTACTGATTTCTCTGAAACAAAACCGCGGTGGTCTCCTGTTCAATTCTCAGCTGGAGTGCCTTCTGTGTGGAGTTTGCATGTCTTCCCCGCAGCCTCCGAAAGACATGCGTGAATGGGCGTGCCTTTGTTGAAGGTTAGGCATCAGGCTGGCAACTCTGCACCATAAAAAAACCTACTGCCAATCATTAGCGGACCGGAGTTCCGCTGTGGTGACCCCTAATCAGGAAAAGCCAAAAAGAAAGCAATTATCGTGGGTAAAACATCAGCAAATAACATAATCTTTGAATTGAGTTGACCATATACATCTCTGTCTGATATATTAGAGTCGTTTCATACTAATGAGGCAAATAATTCAATTCCTAAAGCAAACAGGATGGATGACATCGGACATCCCTGCTTTGTACCTTTGGTTATTTCAATAGCCTTCGAGGTAAATGGCCCACGTTTTATATAAGCCAAATAGTTTTATTAATATTCTTTATTAGCATAATAAAATTAGTAAGAAATTCAAACAATTCTAAAGCCTTAAAAAGAAAATCCCAGCTCAATGAATCAAAGGCTTTTTTTTATATCCAAAGCTACTATTAGAGCTTCTTGGTTGTTTCTGTTTAGAAAATCTATAAGTGTTAGACTTCTTTGTATATTGTCATGTGTGTGTCTTTTATAAATTAATCCTATTTGAGCCTCATTTATTATGTGTGTCAATGATTTTTTAATTCTACTAATATTGACATGAAAATTGTATAATCATTGTTAAGTAAAGATATTGGCCTATAAGATTTACACTGAAAAGGGTCTTTGTTTTCTTTTATAATGGGTGTAATTAAGAAGTATCTCCATGAAATTGGAGTTATGCGCTGTGCTAGAATTTCATTCAAAGTTTTGGGAAACAATGATATTACTGAAGATGGAAATATCTTATACAATTCATCATTGTCCCGGTGTTTTATTACTTTTACTTTCTTTGATTTTTTTGAGTAATTTCTTTTAGAGATATTTGTTTTTGAATGTCTAACTTTAACTTTACTGGTATCGCCTTTATTTTCACTAATTTCAGGTCTAAGTTTGATGTATTAGTTATACATGAAGTATCATTATAATGGTCAGAAAAATAATGTTTAAATGCATCTAGTATATCATTTATATCCAAAACCTTTTTGTTTTCTTTCCTTCTTTCATGTATAATACGTGCAATATTATTTTCAGTCGAATGTTATTTTAGTCTAAATGCTAAATTATGCATATGTTTGGGTGATACTGCATAGGAACTATGTATTAACCTTTCTACAGCTATATTAGTTTTGTGAGTTAGGATTTCATTATATCTTTTGTTTAAGTCTTCCAATGCTTTTTATGATTATTTTATGTGTAAGTAGATGAATTAATAGTGAGATCTGTAATTTGTTTTTGGATGTTACATAATTCTGATTCCCACTCTTTTAGCTTGTTTTTATACCATGAAATAATTTTTCCATTTAGATAGGCTTTCAAGGTATTCCAAAAATTAATTATATTTATTTCAGTAGTGTAGTTTATATCTAAAAATAATTGAATCTAATAATCTGAATCTAACCAAAGTTTAAATTGTTTTTATTGTGTAATGTAAGCTTTAATTCTTGACATAAAAATGAATTTCTTATAATCTGTATGTATTTTGAGAATTAAAGAATTATGGTCTGAAAAGGGACAAGGAATTGTGGAAAATTTTATTATTTTTGAATTTAGCTCTTGAGATATGAAGATTTTATCAATTCTTGTATGTGTCTCAAATCTGTGGTCTTGGTGTGAAAATAATAATGAATTTTTCTCCTTATAACTAAATGTATCAATTAGATTTAAACTTTCTTCCCATTTCTTAAGTAGTTTCCCTATAGAACTTACACGTACATTTATTTTGCTTGTGGCTTCTGATTTATCCAATATACAATTAAAGTCACCTCCCAAAATCTAATTTCCTTTATATACTCTAGTTATTAGATCCATGTGTTTTCTTATTGTCCCAACCCCAATACCTGGAAACCAATATATATTTACTAATGTCTAGAGTCTATTGTTATATTTTACTATTACTATGTCTAGGAGTCCTCCTTTATCTTCATATTTGTAAATGATTTGAGGCACAGTGACATTTTTTCCATAAAATTAAAGTTCCCCTAGTCTTTTTCTTACATGAAGAGTGAGATAAGATCATATATTCATTATGATTCCAGCTAAAGGTATCATTTGTTTTGAAGTGAGTCTACTGAAGAAATACTATGTGTACTTTATTTGATTTCATATATCTTAATAAATTAGATCTTTTCCTTGGATTGTTTAAACTGTTAGCATTTAAGGATAAACTAGTCAAGTCCATTCTCAGTATTTAACTTTAAATCATATTTGTTTTGTATTATATTTTGCAATACCATATCAAATATAAAATGTGTACCTACTATGTTAATAATTCTCATTGTAGTCAATATTTTAATTTTGGTCAAATAAATTAAAATAGAGTTTAGTTCAGGCCAATAAAAAAAGAAAAAAGAAAAATTCCAAGAATTACTTGTATAACAAGTATATAAATATATTTGTAAACCCTCTAATGTACATGAGGTGAAACACACTTCCAATCTGCTAGATGAGAAGAAATCTAACAGATTGCCTACCATAACTTCCCTCATGAAAAAAGAAAGAAAAAAAACTAACCCCTTTCGAGCTCCAGTACACCTTTTCTCTTATCTTGGAAATTTAACAATATTAGTTATTATTTTCCCTATATAACTATTAATAATGAATTAACATAATGTATGAAAATGAGTACTGATTTGGTATTACAATTTAATTTTAGATTAGATTAGACTTCTTTTTCAGAATATAATCATCCTATCATGCACTACTTAAACATTCATAAAGTAAAATCTCATTTATAACACAGTAAATGTTGCTTAACATTAGTTATCTTTAGCCTGAGAGTAGTATATATACATATTAATAGTCTCCAATATTCTGATATGACCAATATACTAATGATTATGTCAGATAAACACTCTTCTACATACTAAAAATATATTATAACTGAGTGAAGTAGATTTAGAAATGTATCAATAAGTGAAGATAAATACGGACAAGTCTATTCAGAACACTTGAATCATACTACAAAAACTATGTAGTCCATAGAATGAACCGTTAGAGTTGTGTTCACTAGAGATGGTAGTGAAAATATGTTTGAGTGAACAATACATGTCATAAATCTCTACGCATCACTCACATGCTTTCAATTAGAGACAAATGAAAGCATAACCAGATTCAGTTTGTTTTATGTCCACCCATGAATGTAGTTGTGACAAATTAAAAGAAAAAATGAAGAAAGACAACATTAGACCTTAGTGATCACTCACTAATGATGAAACAGAAGCAATTTGCCCTGATAAGTGACCATGTGGATGAGCAATTTATAAACTTCTTAATACTTATACATAGTTGTAATATCAATTCATATTATGAGAATATCATCACAGAATATTGAACAAAATGCTAGTCAAGCCAGAGCCTTACTGAAGCTGTTCTGCACAGCCACAGTTCCTTAGAACCTTTATAATAGAGTGTTTATCAAAGACTGTGTCAGGCAGTAAGATACAAGAGTAGGCAGACTCCCTTCTTTGTTATTAAATTGTTAAAAGTAATGACACTCTAAAAAATACAAAACCTGTTAAGCTGAACACATATGTATTTAGTGTTCTACTTGAATTTCTCATCAAGAATTACAATTTACAAATCTGTCTTATTTTACTAAAAGCAGTAGCAAAAGCAGACCATGAAGACATTTTCTCATGGGCCCTTCACTTTAAAGAAATAAAGATGAAATTCTAAGGTGAACTCATTTTACCAACCATCTCACTAAGAAACTGATAACCTTATTATTTAAACAGTTGTCAATATTCAGTAAAAATATCAGCTGCATAATAGTCAGCTATACAGCTAATGTCTGAAGGATTAAAGGTTGTTTATGTTATAAATCCCTGCCTTAACCAGATGTGTAGCATGCAGAATATCATTTAGGATTTGCATTTCTTAGGAACCTGTGTCTGTAAATGTGTAATTTAAACAATTATTGGTAGAATGAATGACATCTAAACTACTTTATTATGCTAATTTATGTGCAATTTCACTATAGGTTTCCCAGTACTTCCCTGTCATCAAGGCAACTCCCACAATACATCAACAGGCACTCGCAAGATGGTCTGAGATGCAAATTTTATGAGTTATAGAACCATTGCTTAAAGTTTTACTGGGAATAGATCGACTGTTCATCATAGAAAATAAGTACACATGCCCACACAATTTAGTAGTGCATTTAAACAACTACTTGCATGTTGGTGTAAGAATTTTGGCTAATTACCAGCATCTTTGCCACTTTACTGAAAGTTGAATCCCAGTTACCAAAGAAGAGAGTAATCAGTAATTTACTATCTACTGTATTCACTGTTTATTTGGTTACTACTTAATCAATTCAATTGAACATGTCTAGGCAGTGTGAGCAGAGGAAAATAACAACACTGCACAGTACAGGGTTTACTGTTATCTAATAAAGCAATGTGCACATTATATTCAAATAAGCAGGAGTTGTAAGTACAAGGTAATAAGTCCCTTTATGGCTTCTGAAATTAGATGATTTCTGTCACCGGCTTAATGAAGTATTCAGTATAATATGTCTAAAACCTGTCTTAATTTTACTTATTATGTGCACAGAAGTATGTCACAACTACAGCTGATGTGTGCATCTCACACACATATTTTCCTATTTACACTTGCAATGCTGTGACAGATGCTTAAAAAACTATCAGACATGTAATTTTACTGGATCACCATAGCATAATGTATCTTACAGCCTAGGTAGGAATAATTCAGAAGTAAGAAAGGACTGTGTTTACTTCATGTGTAACAATGTAGTCTGTAATGTTTCTATTACTTTTTCAATTGGATGTTATTCAATGTTACTATGAATTCTTCTTTTTTGTGTTACCCACATGAAAAACAGCTACTCTGTCACTGATTTCGCACCTATTCTTTTTATTTATTTAAAAGAAGTCAGGGTTTGTAGATTTTAATAATCCAAAGACCATGTTAAATTAGCTTAAAATATACTGCTTGTGCAACTGATATCACACTACAAGCGCTACCTTAACAGTAGATAAGCAGGGGATTCCTTAACTGACTATTTCCACCTTAAATCTTTCATAGCAGACAAGGGAAGCTCTAACTAGTGCCCAAGAATGTTTCAAATAACAGCATTGTCAGAACCCAGTAACGGAACTCTGTTTATAGTGGCTCTAACTGTTTTTTTCATATTTAAAAATATGGATATCTATGTTACTTTTAAAATGGGAATTTGAAGTGTAGTGAAGTCAGTAAGCCACAGAAACTATGATTAAAATTGTTCAATTCCTATTATGCAACAATGAGGTGAACTAAATATACTATTAATAAAAAGGGAGATGAGAAAAAACATTTGTGTATATGTTGTCTCTGTTCTTCCTTTACATATAACTAATTATACTAAAGTGAAAGACAACATTTGAATCTGGTTTTCCTCACTGCCTATGAATGAGATGTAACTATATTTTTAGAAGTCACTCTATAAAACCATTTAACATTATCAGACACAAACCACTAGACTTGTGATGAGTATATTGCATAAAGTATTAAGTTTAAGAAAAAGTATAAATATCTCAGAGTATAATAGGCAATATAATAGATAAAATACATAAATTTGGAGGTAAAGTCCAGAGGTCTATATCTTTGTTGAGTCTTTGAGAGATTTGGAAGACTGTGTAGATTTAGAATCAGTTCTTTGTTTCTTTTTCCTTACATCAGACCAAGTATTTTTTTCTGGAGATCTTTTCAAGTTGGTGGAAACGGTCCAGTCCATTTCTTCAGGAATTGTGATGATATTATTATTCTTGATGAAGGTAGAAGCTTCTTCAATGTTGTTAAAAGTTCTCAAGTCATTTGAAAAGAAAATTCTGATTCTAGCAGGATATACCATCTGCGCTTTTATTTTATTTTCTGAGAAGTTTCACTAATGGCCAAGTTTTTTTTTGTTTCTAACACTTTTGCAGAATTATCATTGTCAAATCTGATCTGACTCTGTTTATGTTATGGGATTTTTTCTTTGTAAAATGAGCTCCTTATCCAAGAGGGACAGGAACTTTACCACATTTGATCTTAGTGGTGCATTAGGTGAAGAGGGTATAGATTTTCCTATGGCTCTGTGAGCTCTTTCTATTCCATTTGATAAGTCCTCTTTTAAATCAAGCACTTCAAGAAGCCAGGAATTAAAAAAAGTTGATGATGTCTTCTCCCTCAGTTTTTTTTTCTGGAAGGCCAAATATTCTTATATTAGTTCTCCTCTCCCTATTCTCTAAATCATCCACTTTATTAAGTAGCCAGTTATTTTGGTGAAGTAAGAATTCTGTCTGATTTTCCTCTTCTTTGAGTCTTCTATATATGTCGTTTAGTAATGTCTCCATATCAAGTAATTTACTTTGTTGTTGCTGCAGTATTTCTTTTAGTACATCTGTTTGCTTTTGGCAGTTTTTCTTGAGACTTTCCAAATTATCAGTGAATCTATCCATTTTCAACGACAGTTCATGTAATGTGGAAGACATCAGTTGTATCTCGTTCTTCAGAGTGGTTTCTGAGTGAGAATTCTTTAAACTGGCCATTACCAGACAGCTGTGTTGTTCTCCAGAATATTTTGACAGGAAAAACTCAATAATATTTCTTGAAATTTGGTAGAGTTGTAGTTTTTAAGTTCCTTAATATTTTTTTTCTATTTCTGGTTAATGAAAATATTTTTTCCCTGTTTTCTAGTACTGTTTTGTGGAGCTCTAAAAATGCTGCTTATCTGTTTGCCATCTAGGCTCCGTCTCCACTGATAGAGTATCTTGGAATCCAGACAGAAGGAAGTTGTATGAAATCACTTTGGGACTGTATCTGAAATTTTGTTATTTGACCTGTCTACAGATGTATCTGCACCACTATTTTTCCTGTTATTTTATGGACTGTTTGCCTCTGCTGCATATTTGACACAATATATACATATTTATATATATATATATATATATATATATATATATATATATATATATATACATACATACATACACGTGTGTGTGTGTGTGTGTGTGTGTGTGTGTGTGTGTGTGTGTGTGTGTGTCTGTGTGTCTGTGTGTGTGTGTGCACGCATGCACGAGCGCATGTGTGTGTGTAGGTAAATAGATAGGAGAGGAGTCTATGCTGAAGAATTAAAGTGCACAAGCATTGAAAATCTGGTGATTGATGCCAACACTTCAGAAATATACTTACCGAAAAAATGAACATATGGAACTAACAAACAATTATAAAATGTAAACAGTTTCCTTTTGCGATCATTTAACCTATACCCTACCACTAACTTCAGATGCAGTTTTTCTGAATAGTGGTCATGTTACAGAAAGGGTTTTTCCTAAGTAATGTGTAGGACTGAGGTTAGGAGCAGTGGCAGTGTTAAGGTTAAGGTTAGCACACATTAATAGATGGCAAAATTCAAAATTAGAATGAGTAGTTCTTCACAGAAAATATTAATCCTGAAACTTTTGACTAAAGTAGAATTCTTGTATATGTTTTATTAAAGGAAGGGTGCCTTTGTCAGCTGCATGGCCACACAATGAGGGCTTTACCCCCATAACCATGCAATCTAAATATTAGTGCCTTAGATTTATCTTATTTCAGAGATATCTGAATAGTTGATTTATACACATAAACAACGCTCCTGTTTACTGCAAGATACTGGGACCTTGAAGTTAGTACATTTAGTATGCAGAGATGTGTTGGGGTATTCTGTCCTCACATTGGGGTACACAGGGAGGCCCCCAGCAAAAGTGTTTATATCATGTTATCGAAAGATGAAAATAGTGAATGCTATTTCATTGGTCCCAAAACATCTAAACATGAAAATATCGAACATTCAGAACAGCAAATTTTTTCCCCATGGAAAAAATTTGCTGCTCCGAAACACATACACACAACACATGCACATCAAACAAACAGCAACCACACACATGCACTTAAATTCCTACATCTAACGCTACAGTAAACTAAACATACACTACTATCTACCCTCTTACATTAACCTAAACCCTAACCCTAAGGTCCGTCACTATCGCACATTCACCTAACCCGCGCCCTAACTCTAACTCACTTAAATCGCGCCTAACCCTAAAGTCTGTCACTATCGCACACACTCCTAACCCGTGCCCTAACCCTAACTCACTTAACCCACCCCTAACCCTAACGTACAAACAATTGTACACTTACCTGAACCCAACCCGTAACTTTCCACCACAGCACTAAGAATAGCGAAGCCACAGAAACGGCCAACCGAATTCTTTCCCGAGGAAAGAATTTTCTGTTCTGCAGCTTTGCTATTCTTTGTGTTTGCTGAATAGTGTTCGATATCAGAACATTCGAAGTTTTAATACTTCAATGTTCTGATATAGACCCAGCAAAAATATTAAAGCATATTGCTAGTCGGGGACAACTTTGTTTATTATTAAGTATCTGCTTGTGCCATCTTTTAATATTTGCTGGTTTCTTTTTTATTTGTCAAATCAATTTACATTTAATGTATGCTATTTTATTAGATGCTTGTTTATATATTTATATATTTATTTATTTATTAGTTTGCTTTTGTTTACCAGAAAAGTCCAACTGGGCCAGGAACCCCTTTTTAGCAGAGGACAGGGAGAAAAGCTCTGAAAAATTAGCAGTCAGTTATATTTGTTCAAGCTGAGCAAAGATACATAAAAGATGCAAATATACAGTATATAGCTGTGCACATATACATGTAAGAATCAAACAAAATAAATAGACATAATACAACAATATATAATGCATGTTCAATAGTTGATTATATAAGGTAAGAAATATAATGAAATATTGTATAATAGCATGTGATAGTTTGGTATTACCCCATGTAATGCCTTCTATGTGGATTCACCAGTATTCAAGATAACATGTAGTTTAGTGCCCTAACATACTATGGCAGTGAAGAAATGAAACCCTGCTCATAAAGTTCTGAATCTCCTAAAACGTTGCCTGAAAACAAATGCATTCATCTAAACAAAGTGTATTGCAGCATCACAAAAAGTCACTGAGAAATGGAAAGCTAGACATCGTGCAATGTATAATTATATGTAAACTGTGGAACAGTGTTATGCTAACCAACAAATGCTGTTTTGGCAGGTGTTAAGTAGGAAAATGGTTATTTGCTGTTTTACTCCTTCACTTGTGCATACATTGGATCTAAATATTTTGTAAATATTCTCTGGGCTTTTGACAGGCCAAATGACAGTGTCAGATTGAAAATTAGAATTAACTACTTAGAACCTTAAGCATTTCCTGTGAACAGGTCTTATTTGAATGTGAGTGTATGCATCTTGCAGTTTCAAAGTTGCAATGAAAGAACCCTGTTCTACGAACAGCAGCACAGTTTTTCAGGTTACCAATATCATTATTTTTTGTTACAATAAATTCATTAACAGTTAACTGGTTTTGTACAACCTTCATGGCTTGCTGTTTTTTGGACTAGAAATTGTTGTGAATGATAGCCTGTCCCTTTTTATTTAATTTTCCGGGACAGACTGTATTGCATGCTTCTGCATAAACTATTCTTTTAGATCTAAGGCAATCTGTACCTGGTGCCAAGGTCTAGGGATAGGAAACATTGAGAAATAACTGCTGAAACTCCATGGGAATACCCTTGAAATAGTTTGAAGAAGCCACTCATGGGAAACAATCAATTCCCAGCCTGGTATGACGTGCTAATGGCTACTTCAAAGGAGTACTAGAGAAGGAATGATGTGTACATCCAGTCTGTTGTCACTAGAATATCCTCCTTTGCTGTTGCTTCCCTTTGTAAGAAGCACCGAAAAAATATGCTGCTTGTCTTTCCCAGTAGGTTTTTTTAGGTTGTAGGCTGTTTTATGTAAAAAGGACTCTTGTGTCATAGACAATGCCTGCAGTGCTGAAGGACAGGTGTATAGAGTAGTTATTTTACAGCACATCTTTTGGTTTAGCTCTCTCAACATGTCACTAGCAGTTTTCTCTTAAAATATATATTTTGATATGAGACAATCTAAAATCTGTGCTTTAACAGAACTATCTTAATTGACTTGGCAAAAGCATTTGATAAAATGCAGCACTCCAGGCTGTAACAGGATCAAACAGCACAGGCTTTACCTCACCTCACTAAAATAGCTATCAAAGTGCATGGCTTTTCAAAGTTAGAGGAAATAGCTTGCACTCATGTGGAGCAGGCCAGTCTAGGCACCCCCTCAAGTTTGTCTTATGTGTCTTCAGCTTTTCTCTATTTTTAGTAATGCTTTCAGAATTATACTTCCTGATACCCCTTCCTGTTGCTGCATTGCTCATATGATTATATGGTCTTCTGATTCCTTGCCTGATAATCTTAGTTCCAGACCATGAAGATATTCCCTTATGGTATGACCTTTTAGGACTGTAACTCAATGTTACTGAGAACAAATCTCTGTTTTCTGGATTGCCTTTTGCAGGTTCCTCAGACTTGGTCTTTGACCTCACCATTGTGTGTAGGAGGGTTCTCTACATACAGAGCAACAATTTAAATGTTAACTTTTCCATCTTTATCAACAAGTCAGCTTTTCTTCTCATTTTAAAATCAATTTATTCTAAATGTTAGCGCATTTTGGCCACTTTTCAGAAAGTTTAACATCTGTTAACACCCAATGGAAAACACAATCACATCAAAAGGTGTGCTTATTACAGTCTCAGACTACGGGTGCATACTAGTAACAACAGTATGTCTTATCAACTGTAATAGAGTTCAGGACCTGTTAAACAAAATCTGCAGGCTTATGGTTCAGTCTTCTCCCACAGACATCACTGTATCTCCCTTGATAAAGTGAATGTCTTACCCATCACACAATGAGCCGGCATAGTCACTTCTTTGTTAATCTACAAAATTCTGCACCTTAGACACTGTCACACCCTTGAGCCATATACACAATTAAATCCTTCACCTGCAGCCTCCAGTCCCTAGCTGCCAATCAATTCACTCTTCCCTCATTGCTTTATCAGGCCATATTACATACATACATGCATGCATACATACATACAAATATTTCAAGCACAGGCATTAATGCCTTTCTAGCCTGCCAATATATCAAAACACTTGTTCCCATAATAAGTGTCCAGGTTGTTCTTAAAAATATCTAAATGAGTACTTGCTTAATGTAATTTAGTAGTCTGTTCCATACATCAGCTCCTGTCTCAAGGAACCAATTAGTACACTTTTCATTATATGATATATATTGATATATGATATATATTATCATATATTATATGAACATATATATATATATTATACTGGTCTACTTTGAATGATTGAAATTTCAAAACTTTGAATGTCATATGGCCGGGACCATATGATCAAAGTTTTAAAACTTCGAACATTCAAAAACAAATGAATACACATTTATGCAGGGGGAAAGCCCCCCCTGCATCCCCACACCCTCTGCTATTAAAATATACCAACTCCCAGATCACACTACAGTGAGGAAAAGGGAATATTCCCATTCCATGCTATATGCAGATCTCCATTTAGGTGTTCGAAGTTTTAAAACTTCAAGCATATGGTTCTGGCCATATGAGATTGAAAGTTCTGAAACGTCAATCAGTTAAATGGGACCCATATATACATATATACAAACACTGTCTCAGATACTATCAATACACACACCCTCACCACATACACACTACTCTCTATGTTTCAAAATAATGTTAGAGAGAATTGTTTGTTTGTTTGTTTCTGTCTTTCGGCTTTTCCCGGTTAGGGGTCGCCACAGCAGAAACTCCGGTCCACTAATGATTGGCAGTAGAGTTTTACGTGCTGGCTTGCCGGGCCTAACGCACAACTTTCAATGAAAGAACACCCATTCATGCATGTCGCCACACAGAAGATGCTCTGAGAATCGAACTGACAACGTCTAACTGTGAGGCGACAATGCTACCGCAGCACCACCACCGCAGTCCAATGTTAGAGAGAATTAAAATAAAATAATAAAGGGACTTATAAATAATAGTAATAATAACATATGTACACTATTTTACATTTAGTATAATCAAACACTATAGAAAAGGTATTTTGATAAAGTCTAAATTAATTTGTTTTTTTTTTGTCTTACCTTGTATTTGATGATGAACTGTAATAGATGACAAAACTGAACACATGTGAGAAAGCTATTTAGAGAAATAGAAAATGAAAACCACATTACTTTTCTTTATTTTTTTATTATTTTTTTTTACTATTTCTGTCCTTCGAAGACCAGCCATTTTCTGTTGCTTGTCTTGTTAAGATGAAAAGAGTCCAATCCATATTTTCCTATTGATCAAATTTTCTTTTTCCGAGAAAAGTCCACAGCATCTTCTAGAGAATTAAACATTTTCTGACCTTCTGGTAAAAAGACCCTAACTTTGGCTGGAAAAATTAGTTGAGCTTTAATGTTTAGCTTCTTTAAGTCTTTTATGAATGAACTATGTACTTTCCTTGTGGTCATAACAGATGCAGTGTAGTAACTGTCAAACCTGATAGCACTGTTATTTATTTTTATCTGAGAATTAGCCCATGCAGTCTCCAATACTGCTTCCTTATCTTGACTGGAGAGAAATTTTACAATACTAGATCTGGGGACTGGAGGATATTTCTTCAATGAAGTTGAAAGAGATCTACAGGCTGTCAATACCAAAAGAGAGAGCTTCTGGTAGCTTTAGAATTTTAGGCATCCAGCTAGTGAAAAATTGCAACATATTGTCTCCTTCCTTCTTTTCTGGTATTCCATATATTCTAATATTATTTCTTCTAGATATGATTTCTACGTCCTCTAGTTTTTCCATAAGCAAAGTGTTTCGCTTTATCAGGAATCCTGTGCGATTCTCACTCTCTGCCATTCTGCTGTCCAGGTCATTTAATGTGTCTACAATTGCTGAGATCTGAACTTATTGTTGTTTTATGTTCTCTTTTAATATTTCTGTTTGTTTCTTGGAATCTTATTTTATATCATCCATTTTGATCCCAAGTTTATGAAATTTAACAGAAAGCTCATGGATACTGCCCACTATAGACTGTGGTTCCTTTTTCACCGAGTTGTTTGAGAGTTCACTTTTGAGTGTCTCATTCTGTTTCAACAGTCAATAAAACTTCTGACAGGAAAAAATCAAAGAAAAAACATAAAAACTTGATTTTTCTTTCAAACATTTGACCAAGTTTGTTTAAAAGAGTCAAAATGTATAAGAAAATAAGTCTTTGTTAAATTTGTATAATAAACTCCTGTCAGAAAAAAGAAAATAAAGCATTACTAAGACTCTGTGCTATTAGAAGTTTGCCATCTTGGCCAACACCCCATTCTCTTTTTTTTAATGCTTCTATTCATTTTATAACACAATAACTTAACAGTATACTAACAAGAAAAAAAAACTATATACAATATCCATGACAACTAAAAAAGCAATATAACAAAATAGAGAAGAAACCACGCAGTAGCACAAAACAAAGTGATAAAGCGCTTTTCGTTTATTCCAGTAAACAAACTTCTTCAGATCAATTAAAACAAAAAGTTGCAGTTTAAATACTCTCTGGGCTGATACTTACAAAGTCAATTAACTACTTAAAGTGAAAGCTGACTTACAAAACACGCCCTATTTAAGAACACAACTAGACTAAGAACTGCTTTTAAAATAAAAGCTAAAAATCCAAATAGTCAGACATACAACTAGCGTTGTCTATAAAAAATGTGTATATCTAGCCTTCTACTAAACTAGTAAGGCAAAAAAGTAATAATTACAAGTGCATAAAAACTCCGCTGGTGTTTATAAAACTGAGTTAATACAAATACCTGTGTTAGTGCACTAAACTGTGTATGTTGAAGCACATCTGGTGTGCAAAACATAATTGGTAATAAGTAATATACCAAGATAAAACTACAAATTCTCAGCAAAAAATACTCAGCAAAAAATACACATAAGGTCACTGAACCAAGGTGCTCAAAAGCATTAGAATAACTGCGTTGTGCTAGTGTGGAAGATGACCTGACACAGCCTACCTGTTGAGGCTCCTAAGTTTAAGAGCACTACTTAAAGAACAGTTCTTATTCAGACCTGGTGAACTGTATGCGTTGAGTCTAATTTGCCAAACCAGCTCTCGCTCTTCTAACTTAAGTGGGAGAGGAGCACCCCTGAAGTCTTGTGTAATTTGGTCAATAATCAGAAATTTAAACATATGGTTGGAATAAACTAAAATATGTTTTGCTAGTGCATTGTCAAGTTTCTGCTTCCTGATCGCATAAGTATGTTCATAAATGCGGTCACGTAGGCGTCGTTCTGTTTTGCCCACGTAGAAAGCTGTACAGGTTTGGCACATAGCTAAATAGATCACCATTCTTGAATCACAGTTAGCTCTTAGGTTCAACTTATATTCGTAATCGTGAACTTTAAATCTATTGGATTCCAAGATGTATTGACAAAAATTACACGCCTGGCATTTAAACATGCCAGCTGTCATTGGTTTTTTAATGTTATGTCGTTCAAGGAGGGCTTTGAGGTTTTTTGCCTTTCTATAAACAACCAATGGGTGATTACCAAGTTTTTGGTGTACTGTGTTGTCCTTTTTGAATAAGTCCCAATTTTTACGTAGTGCCTGAACACAGTCACTACTATTGAGACTGTATGTTGTTATGAATGTGACACCAAAACATTCAGAAGGATGCTTACTTGTGTGGACATTTACTAAGTCTGTGTTCGAGAATTCAGTGTCATTCATAAGAACCAGTTCTCTGTTCAAGATTGGTTTGTAAAAATGACACTGACGCTTGAACGACACTTCTTCTATAATAGTGTCTAACATTTCATGTGGGTAACCCCGATGTAAAAACATATTTCTTAGGTGTCCACATTCATTAGCAAAATCACTATCCAGTGTAATAATGCGGGCTGCCCTCACTAGCTGACCCTTGACGATCGCCCGCTTCTGATGAAAAGGATGACAACTTGTGTAGTGCAGGAATGAGTTGGAGTACGTTACTTTCCTATATATATTAGCTGTATATTTGTGAAAGCTAGTGTCTTTAGAAAGTAAAATGTCCAAATACGGGATAGCTTTAGTATGGAAACTAGCAGTGAATTTCAAAAACTGTGTAGTTGAATTGAAATAGTCCACTAATGCTTCACTCATGGGCAAATCACCATCCAGAAGGATAAAAATGTCGTCCAAGTAACGGGTGTAAAAATCACCTGATCTTTAAATGGACAGTTAGTGGACACATGGTCATGTTCCCATTGTGCCATAACTAAATTGGCAACACTGGCCCCACAAGGGGAGCCCATGGCTACTCCAGTTTTTTGCAAATAAAAGTTGTTGTCGAATGTAAAAAAATTATTAGACAAGACTAGGTCCAACAATTCGTGAACCAGAACCAACTCATTCCCACTACTACCATTAGATCTAAGCACTTGTTCTACCCAGTCAACTGCTATGTCTTGGGGAATGCAGGTGTACAAATCTTTAACGTCAATAGTAAGAAAATTGTACCTTGCGTTGAAATCTAACTTGTTAATTTTATCAAGAAATGACCAAGAATCTTTGCAGATCTGTGGAAAGTTGACCAAGTATTTCTGTAAAATGTTGTCAATGATTTTAGCACATGGATAGGTAGGGAAACCATGGCCATCTACAAGTGGTCTCATGGGTGGGTTATGAACATCCTTGTGGATTTTAGGGATACCAAACAAGCACAGGAGGCGAGGGTATGTTGTTGATAAGTAATTGTATGTGTGTTGTGTTACCCTACCCTCGATGAACATTTCCTCAATGTGATCTTTGATTGTGGTGTACACTTTATTTATTTCAGAACAAGAGCTGGTAGAATATGAAGGACTGTCCAACAGGCTAAACATCCTGTCTTGATAGTCAACTTCATCAAACACGACAAGACCCCTCCCTTGTCTGGTTTACAGAATCTAATATTCTGAAATTTAATCCAGTCAAGGCATTCCATTTCTTTTTTATTATTAAAATAAGAACTCAATGTTAAATGGTGTGGTGTTTTGTTGAAATTTTGACGAATGTCTAATTCGCAAACCAGTTCAAAAATTTGTAAAAGGGGGTGGAGTGGGGGGTTGTAGGTACTAGGAATCCTAAAGTTATTGTCGTCAAGGGGGTAAGAGCCCCCAAACAGCGAATTCAAGTTAAGCTTCCTAACGTATAATTTTAAGTCTATAATTGATTTGACCAGATCTGCTTTCTGAGCTGGTACGTAAGTGTACCCTTTGGACAATAACTCGACTAGCTCAGGTGTAATATTTACAGTAGAAAAGTTGTATACATTAAAATCACCTTGTTTGTTCATGAGTATAACAGGAGTGTTAGCAGTACTTTCATTACAAACAGCAGACATGTTATATGTATTTGTCTCAATTGTTAAAGAAGGGTCACATTGCCCATCAGTAAACCCTGGTGTAGTAACAATGTCAACTTCAAGGCAGTCTCTCAATGGACTGTTGGCGATGGCTTGATGGATCGCTACTGTCTCTGCTTCTGCTTGTTCCGCTGATGGGAAAAAGCCACCTGTTGTTTTGGCTTTGCCCCTAAAAAATTAGCGTCGTTGGACGTAAGATTGTAATGCCCATTTTTTTTGTTGTTGTTGTTGCAAGAGTTATCTAATAGGTCATAATCTGAGTCAGATGGAGCATTAGAACAGTCAACAGATGGGCCCAGAGGATGACCTGCCTGAGCAGAGTTCACATTTGTAGATGGTTCACCATTATTGGGTTGAACGGGTTTAACATTCCTTTTTGGGGGCTGCCAAACTTGTGCTGATGGAGGTTTAGGATAAGCTGTCTCGTCCTTGTAAGCCTTCAAGTCTCCGTCAATTTTCCTAGTTTATTGTTTTTCAGTTTACCAAGGTACTGCTCAATACTAGAAAAAATCCTGTTATATTCATATTTATAGCGAACAATCTCTGAGTCCAATGTAATAGTTTCATCGAGTTCTGACACTTGTCTGCTCAGAGCTTCAACCAGTATTGCATAATGTTTGATCATTAAGTTAAGTAACTCAAAGCCTTGCCGATCAAAAAGTACAAGAAGATCCTTGTGAAACTGTGAATTAACTACCAGACCAGTTGGGTATTGATGGTGGCGAAGGCCTTTGGGGACTATCTTAAGTTTCAAACATTCTTGAAAGTATGATATCTCTAATTGGGTCTTTTTTAATTTCACTAAAATGTTGTCAAAGTTTTTAAGATTAGTAAAAATGTTGACCTGCTCACCTTGGTACACTCCAGTCATTGAAGGTAGTTGATCTGATGCTGTAGAAAAGGTGAAGTTGTCAATCAACCAGTTGTTAATGTCCGGGATTCGGGTAGCCCCTGTGTCGCTTACGCGAGTCACAGACTCCAAACGAAGGTTAGAAGATGTGTCAAGCTGCTGGTTAAGAACTATAGGTAGTTCCAGGGCTGGAATACTCCTCTGCCCACAGTCAATGTTGAACTGGTCTGTGGACTGTGAATTATCAGACCCAATGACTCCACTCGCTAATAGTCGTGCCTCATCACTGAAAGGCCGCAGGTTACTAGACGCTGCAGCCAAAGGTTGAAGCACTTCTCCATTCGGAGCTGATGGTACCGCCGTACTAGTTAAAGTAGATGTGTTAAGAGGAGGAGTCTTAGTAGTATTAATTTGCCGTTCAAGATTCTCCATACAGCCAAAAAGCGAGTCTAGTCGTGCCATCAAAGTGGTCAGGACTTGGTTGTTGTTACTGGGTTCGGTAACACCTCCAGCTGGTTGGTCATTGCTGATAACAGCATTCCCAAAAACTTCAGGAATATTGTCCAAAGATGTGCTTAAACTGTGGGAATCTTTCTCCGATGCCATGAAACAAACTTGTAAACTGAACAGGCAAAACAGACTACTGAAAAACAAAATAGAGAAGAAACCACGCAGTAGCACAAAACAAAGTGATAAAGCGCTTTTCGTTTATTCCAATAAACAAACTTTATCAGATCAAGTAAAACAAAAAGTCACAGTTTAAATACTCTCTGGGCTGATACTTACAAAGTCAATTAACTACTTAAAGTGAAAGCTGACTTACAAAACACGCCCTATATAAGAACACAACTAGACTAAGAACTGCTTTTAAAATAAAAGCTAAAAATCCAAATAGTCAGACTAAAAGTACAACTAGCGTTGTCTATAAAAAATGTGTATATCTAGCCTAATACTAAACTAGTAAGGCAAAAAAGTAATAATTACAAGTGCATAAAAACTCCGCTTTTTGACTTTCATTTCGAATCTATATTTTTAAAATCCATATAAAGATGTTTGTATATATTTGAGTATATAGTTCAAGCAAATGTTCTATTACTATTAATAAGTAAGGTTTCATGTATTGATTTTCAATATGATGTATAAGAAGTAATTTTCCAAAGCAACACTATGTTAATAAATGTGGAGTTTAAATAAAAATCAATATATGGAAACCCTATACCTCCTTCATCCCAGCTTGTGGTGTCCAGATAATAGAAATTCTTGTTTTTTTTGGGGGGGATACCAAAGGAAGTTGAATAATAAGTTATTAATTTTCTGTTTAATTTTGACAGGTGGGGAAATTATTAGAGCTTGGCCAATGAATAAGATTTTAGGTAACAGTATAATTTTGATTAATGTTAGTCTGTCTTCAAACATGAAGAATAGTCTGTTCCAACCGTCTATAAGACTAGTAATTGAGTTTGTCAGTTGCTGGTAATTAGATGTGAGTGATGTTTTTATAATTAGATTAAATAATGATACCTACATATTTAATATGGGTGCCCTCCCAGTTTATGTCTCTTTTTGATCTAAGTTTCATAGTAACATTTTTATTCACTAGAAGTGCCTGAGTTTTGTTGTGACTGACTTTTAGACCAGAGATGTTTACAAAGGAGTCTAGATTATGTAATAGGTGATCCACTGAATTTTCAATATCATTAGAAGTTATTAGTAGGTCATCAGCAAACAGGTGTATCTTGAGAGATATTTTTTCTGATACTTTATATCCTTTAATGCTGTCATTATTTCTAACATAATTTGCAAGAGGCTCAATACCCCGGGCAAAGAGTAATGTGGATAGGGTCCACCCCTGTTTAGTACCTCTTAATATTTCAAATGGACTACATAGATAAGATCCAATCTTTACATAGGCAATAGACTTTCAGATAGTTTTTTTAATTAAGCCTATAAAGTTTGGGGAGAAATTGTATTTTTGTAGATCTTTAAACAGATATGGCCAACTTAGGGAGTCAAAATTTAATCTATATCAAGGCTTAAAATAGAAAGCTCATTTTTTTCTTGTTTGCTAAGTCTATTAAGGGCAGTAATCTAATTGCATTGTCTTGTACCTTTCTGTGTTTGATAAACCTGGTTTGGTCTTCATGAATTAATATTGAAAGAATATAATTTAATCTGTCTGCTAAAATAGACATGAATATCTTGTAATCAATGTTAAGCAAAGATCCGTATGATGTTGAAAGGTTGGGCTCTTTATTTGGCTTTACAATAGAATATTTCCATGAACGAGGGATGTTAGCTGTAGTCTTAACTTCTTGGAATGCATTGAGTAAGATTTTCAAGATGCTATCAGGTAAGAGTTTGTAAAATTCCAGAATTAGACCATCCAGCCCTGGTGTATTTTTTGTCTTAAGATTTTTTATTAGTTCCTTTAATTCTTTAAAGGAAAAGGGTTTATCTATATTATTAATATTGTGTTTAGATAGCTTCTTTTGAAAATTATTAGCAAGAAAGTTGTCTATGCTTTTGTTATCACTTGTAAATGAATTATTATTATAATATTTTTGTAATGGTTTTCAAAACCTAATAAGATAATTTATAGATCAGTAACTTTGATAGTCTGATTATTTTCTAGTGTATATTATTTCTTTTATATGACTTTTTTCATTTAAATATTTAGATCTAATCACAATCCTGTGCATAGTCTTGGGATTAATTGAGTAGGACTGTAATCTGATTTTTTCCAGATTTATTGATATTTTGTGCTGTATGATATCCTGATATTCCTTGTTCCATATACTTATGTCAAGTAATGCAGTTTTGTCATTTGATGTAAGTTATAGTTTTAGTTCATCAATTTCTTTTTGTATGTCTACCAGTTTGTTATTCCACTCTTTCCTTTTATTTATATACCAACTTTTGACTTTTCCATGTAAGACTACCTTTAAAGTGTCCCATAGGGTAATATCTGAAACCTCTCCATTATTATTGGTGTCTAGGTAAAGCTTAATTTCATCGAGAAACCATTCTTTAAATCCTTGTACTGTTACTAGATTTGCAGGTAGTCTTTGGCAGAAGTTTAAGGGGTCAGTATTAAATGTTACATTGAAGGTGGCATTGTGGTCAGACATAGGGCATGATGTCAGCATTACATGATCAGTTTTGGCCTGCACAGAACTGGTTACAAAGACGTTGTCCATGTTGGTCTGTGTGCCAAATCTGTAAGAGTAATGAGACTACTTCAGGGAGGATAATATTTTTATACCATCAATGTCAATTAGGTTTCTGTCTTTTATGTACTTGTTCAAGTACTTGGCAACAGGGGACATCTCAAAGGGCTTAGAGCTTGTGGTATCAGTGGAGGACAAGATACAATTAAAATCACTTGATAATAGTAACTCACCTTTAGACTTTAATGTTATGGTGTCTAAATGTTTTTTCACAGTTTTAGTCCCAATACCCAGTATCCAGTAGGTGTTTGCAAAAGTGTACATATTTTTATCCAGTTTTAGTATGACTAAAGCAAGTATACCATCATTGCTTGAGTATGAGTCAACTATTTCTGGAATTCTCATTGATTTTCTTTGTAAAATGAGGACAAGTCTTCTTTTGTGGTTGCAGTTTGAACTTACCAAAATCTTATCATCCTTAAAGGTTAATTTGTTTAGATCTTCTGTTAGTAAGTGCGATTCCTGAATGAATGCAAAATCTGATTTATGTAGCATTAAATATTTGTTGACATTACTCCTTTTCATGGGGTTGTTCAACCCATTGACATTAATAGATATAATGTTAAATATTATCATTTAATGGAGACTGCTATTATAACTAAAACTGAAAAGTGCTTTCCTTGATTCATTATGACAAATACATTTTTTAAAACTGTTATGGACCATTTCAAACCTCTAAATTTGAAAATAAAACTGTATATTTTAATAACCTTCTGCATAGATAAAGTATATCCAGGCTTACTATTGCTCTCATAGATGCCGCAACTAACCCTCTCATGACATCTACTGGGAATTCCTAGCCACTGCAGGTTAATAGCAAGCAGAAGGGAAACTGCATGCACATTAAAAACAAACAAAAGGAAACTTTCAATTTAATATACTATGTATGCATGAGCTAAGAACATGAAGCTGTATACAACTTCTTAAAATTCTTTTTATCTAAACCAGTAGTGCCCAACCCGCGGCCCTCAGAGCTCATCCATGCAGCCCGCGACCCTTAAGTTGAAATTTTACTCTTTTTCCGTGTGTTTTCACTTCTGCGTCCTTCAGCTGTTGTGCGCATGCGCCACATTACTTTTTTCCCTTTTTTTTTTCATGCCAGCGTCTTTCAGCTGGTGTGTGCATGCGCCAAAGCACCGTCCAGTCGCTTTTTGCATCGGTAGATGCATTCGCGGTAAACAGCTGAAGGAAGAGGATTGAGATCACGGTGAAGAAAGAATTGAGAGCGAGGGGGATTTATAATTACACTGACTACACATCTCCCGCAGTAACAGGTAAGCCGTTAGAATGAATACAGTTAGAGAAGATAATGATCATGAGCAACAAAGTATAAACCAGATTAGGAGTGATAATAATAAAATTAATGTATTAATTATAGGAGATTCAATATCAAGAATGGTTAGGAATCAGATTTCTGGTAAAAAAAAAAAAGAAACTGTAAAAGTGCCATATTTGAAGGGTTGTAAGCTGCTGGATATTTGTTTCTTTAAAAAGCTGTTAATGAATGGGAAACTATATGGTAAGGTTACTATAATTGCAGGGGTTAATGATGTGGGAAAAAGTAACACATTGCTATTTATTAGTAATGTGAAGGATATTATTGAATTAAATAGGGAAAATTCTTTTGAACTAGTTTTCTGCATTGTTATTCCAACTCCGAGGTTTGGGCAGGTCCAAATCAATGTGGCTAGAATAGATGATTCACAAGTAATTTAAGAAGAACTTGTTTTGAGGCCTCTATTGAAGTTGTTATTTTATGGAAAGAGATGGTTTACAACTACACTTAAGTTATGTTGGTAATAGGTTTCTATTTTAGAAACTCATTAGTTCTGTAACTCTTTTTTTAGATACAGACATAAGAAAATAGACGTATGCATTTCTGAGAAGTCTTCTAGTTTGACATTTTTGATGAGCACTGTGAGAAGCCTAAATATTAAGCATTTTTCTGGTGGAAGCTAGATGTAAGCATGACTTTACTGGTGTGTTATTAATTACATAAACCTGGTTTTCTGATAAATATCCTCCACTCATAATGCCAGGTTACAGGGGATATCATAATTTTAGAGAGCATAGGAAAGGAGGTGGTGTTTCTATCTATGTTTGTAAATGAAAAATTACCTTCTTGTTTGATATGTAGTAGTGAGAGTTTAGACTAGAATCGATTATTATACCATGGACTCTGTGTGTGTGTGTGTGTGTGTGTGTGTGTGTGTGTGTGTGTGTGTGTGTGTTTAAACATGAGATTTGGGGAGAGTGCTTCTCTGGGGGGCTAAGTTGAAGATGGGGCTAATTTTTTTTTCTGATCCTAGCCACTGACTGAAAGAAGGTTGCATAAATTCTACCGTGAAATTGTCATAAGTGTCATAAAGCCTGCCTGTGCACTGACCGAGGGTCATAGGATTGGTAAGAAGTACTACTATAGTTAGAAATATGCAAATAGTTTTAGTGATTTTTGGGTGATGTAGCCATCAATACACTTAGACCACTAGTTAAATTTTGAATTAGGATTAAATAGTGTCCCTAGAATTCAGAAATGTTTTCTAAAATAAGACCCTCTTGTTGTGAGGCAACAATGCTATGCTTTGTCACTGTGCCACCGAGCTGGCTTGTAAATGAGGGAGCACGATCTATCATGCTCCTTAACAGGCCTATGAGATGTGTGGAGTACCTGTCTGTGCAGACACCAAGGTATATGTAGCTTCTTAAATACAAGCTAGATGGACCTTTTGATGACCAACTGGGGACACAGCGGGGTTATCTCAGGCATCTGCCACAAGGATACTGCACCAGTCCTTTGATGCCATGCTGCAGCATGCTGGGGGGGGTGGTTATGTTGTTTCCACATGCTACAGAGGAGAAAGCCAACAGCATGAGGGCTTTTTGTGAGACAGCTCATTTCCTTGAGATACTGGGGGCCATAGATTGCACCCACATTACAATAAAGGCACCACCTAGTGAGCAGGCAAGAAAGCATATTAATCACTCCATCAGTTGCCAGGTTGTGTGTTATGCAGAGGGTATAATACACAGTGTGTTTGCAGGCCATCGAGGTAGTATTTACAACTCCCACATATGGAGCTTGTGAGACTTGTATCAGTGTTCTGTGCAGGGTGATTTTACCCAGAGGCACCTTATTAACGATGCCCTGGAACCATGGGTAATGACACCTCTCAGAAATTTCCAGACTATGGCAGGCAGTAGCTACAACTATGCCCATTAGATTGTTGAACATGTATCTGGCTTGCTGAAAGCCCGCTTTTACTGCCTGGATGCATCTAGTAGTGTCCTGCAGTATGATCCTGGCACATGGAATATATTTTCTGTCTGCGCTATGTTATATAACATAATTGAATGACAACAGTTGCAGCAGGGCATACACATTCAGGAGGAGGAAGTTCCATACCAAGCAGTGGGGAAGGAGTCGAATGAGTGGCCTATGGAGGAGCCAGCAGCAAGGGAGGACAATGCCTAATGAAGGCAGGTGCAGTATGCTGTGCCTTGGCCCTTGCATACTTTCCCAAATTTGCAACCACAAGATTGTGGAAAGTCCAAGCTGTTCTGGCTGGAACCAGACAATTCTCAGATCCATCAGTAAAGTACTGTGCTTATTTGGTCGCACCAGCTTTCATTATTGTTGCAGCCCCAACAACAGCTCTGCATATTTTGTGTCTTGCTGGATGTGTTTGACTTTTTTTTTTTTTTTTGTTCTTCAGTTTACATGATATATTTTACATGCGGCCCCCAGACCATTTCTGTTGACTCAATGTGGCCCTTGCAACTGAAAAGGTTGGACACCCCTGATCTAAACAGATTAACTAAGATAAATTGATTAATCCTAATAATTATTTGTTGCTATGAGTAAATACAGGACTGAAATGTCATTAAAGCATTTTAAACCATCACTGTCAGAAACATATTTGTCTGCGGTGGTGGTGCTGCGGTAGCGTTGTCGCCTCACAGTTAGACGTTGCCTGTTCAATTCTTAGTTAGAGCATCTTCTGTGTGGTGACATGCGTGAATGGGCATTCCTTCGTTGAAGGTTGTGCGTTAGGCCTGGCAAGCCAGTATGTAAAAATCTACTGCCAATCATTAGCGGACCGGAGTTCCGCTGTGGCGACCCCTAACTGGGAAAAGCCGAAAGACACAAACAAACAAACTGTCAGAAACATATTTGTAATTCTTATTTAAATATAAATGTAATTCAGATTAAATAAATCACTACTTACAGTAAAACATATGTTTATAAGACTTTTTAGATAAAAAAAAAATTGCTAAATGAATGAAAACACAGTTCAAAGAATCATCCTTGAATCTGACTGACTGTTAGAGTTCAGTGAAGAGAAACAGGTTCAGAGGTCACATCTTCTTCCTGGAAGACACCACAGATTGTTTTTCATGAGTCTGTGAGCTGCGTTTATATCACACTATCAAAAGATGTAAATAGCAAATGCTATTTCATCGAACCTAAAATATCTAAACCACATAATATTGAACATTCAGAACAGCAAATTTTTTCCTTGGGATAAAAATTTGCTATTCTGAAACACATACAGACAACACAAGCAGACCTAAAAAATATCAATCCGCACACATACATTTATAATCCTACACTTAACCCTGCACTAAACTGTGTATACACTATTATCTATCCACTTACCTTAACCCAAACACTAACCCTAAGGTCCGTCACTATCACACACTCACCTAACCCGCGCCCTAACCCTAACTCACTTAACCCGCCCCTAACCCTAATTCACCTAATCGCACACTTACCTGAACCCAACCAATAAATTTCCACCACAGTGCTGAAAATAGCGAAGTCACAGAACCGACCAACAAAATTCGTTCCCTAGGAAAGAATTCAGTGTTCTGCAGCTTCGTTATTTTAAGCATTCGCTCAAAACCGGTCGATATTAAAACATTCAAAGTTTTAAAACTTCGATCTTCTGATATAAACCCTGTGAGCTAACTGAAGCCAAAATTCCATCAAAAATGTAAGTAGTCAGGAATTTTTAAGTGAAGTGAAGCTTTCAAGCATAACTTATAAAATGATTAATATTTAAAATAAAGGCTCCAAATTACAAACCATATACAGCTATAAGATATATTAGCTAAATGGAACACATTGCAGAAGTTCAGTTTAGTAATAAATGTACATATATATATATATATATATATATATATATATATAATAATAATAAAATGTCACCACTTTCTTTTTTAATTACTTAACAGTAACACAGTTAGCATTTCTCTCTCCTGCAGTGATAAAATACTATGACAGTAGGACTAAACCAGAAAGACAAGGCACATACATGAAGAAATAAGTAGAGGATATAAAAGAAACATATATAATTATATGAAATGAGTAAGTGATTTTATACCATTTCACTAGTGCTATGCCATGTATATAAAGAGATAAAATTATAAAATAGTAGTTTACAGTTGGATAAGATTGATTTTGATTTACTTGAATTTTTAGTAATATATATTATTTATAAAGTTGGCATTGTTGTGGGAAAGATAATAGGGGAGAAAAAAAGTTACATTACCTTCTGTGTATAATTCCACATTATTTAGAAGGGAGAAAACAAAAACGTACATGAAATGTGAAGTTATGCATAATCATTTGTCTCTGTGTTTCTTTTTTCTTTAATAGTCCTCTCATTTTTGAAGCCTGTCTTTTTTTTAATTCATTGAAGAATCCATGGGTTCATGTTGATTTAAAACTTTCTTTTTTCAGAGATATGTGGATACTTCGAGAGAGAGTCAAAAGATTTTTCCTTCTGGCAGTGATAGTCTTATTCTTGCTGGGAATATGAGTTGTGATTTGATTCCTTCCTTTTCTAATAATTTTATTAGAGGGACATGTGCTCTTCTTTTGGACATTGCAAGGGGTGAAAAGTCATTGTCAAACCTGATAGTTTGGCCACCAATTAAAGGGACCAGGCAGTTCTTAAAACAAGGTCTTTGTCTTGAGTAGAGATAAATCTTACAATAACAGATCTTGAATGGCTGTTTTTAATGGATACAAAAGTTGTAGTTAAAAACCTGTGTGCCCTTTCTATCCCAAAGGATAGTGCTTCAGGAAGGTTTAGGATTTTAGGAATACAAGAAGTTAATCATATTGTCCCCCTCCATCTGCTCCGGGATGCCATAGATTCTTATGTTGTTTCTCCTGGTTCTATTCTCAATGTCGTCTATTTTTTTAATGAGTCAGGTGTTTTGTTGAAGAAGAAAGTCTATGTTTTTCTCTCTTTCTTTTAATCTGTAGTTTATATCTGTTACATAAACTTCCAAGGCAGCAATCTGGGCAGTTTTGTTTTTTAAGGACTTCATTTAAAAAGGTTATTTGTCTGGTGGTATTTTCTTTTATATTATCCACTTTTAAGTTTAATTTGTCTATTTTACCCACCAAGTCTTGAACTGTAGTAAGGATTGCCTGTATTTCTTTCTTCATTGGAGTTTCTTGCTGTGAAAATTTGGAGCTGCTCATCTTCCTTTGTGAATGTGATTTCAATGTCTTCTATTTGAAAGTTTGACAGGAAAATATGAAAATCTTAGCTTAAAATTATACCACATTGTAGCTTACAACTTCCAGAATCTGATTTTAGTAGTTTTAGGTTTTTGTTGGTGAAATTAAATAAAAAATCCTTTCATGAAAAAATGAAGACTGCAGAGCTCAAGAACTCTGTTGTTTTTAGCTTGCCATCCAAGCCACCACCCCCCCCCCTTCTCCTTTTTGATCTGAAACTCACTTCAGCTGAAAATGAGGCTCTTGCCAGAACACCACCAATTTAAATTGAAGCTTCACAAATATGACCTGGCTGAACAAATAGCATATCTCTGTTCAGTTAAGAATGAAGTGCAGTTTTCTTCCTTGTAGGTATCTTTATGACTATGTCTTCCTCCAAGGTCAGTTTAACTGGCTGTGTGCAGCTATTCAAATCAGTGTAGCAATGGAGCAATGCAGGCTTGAGTGGTTGAACTATGAATTATCTTTTTTATTGCATGCTAAAACATCACACTTCTCTACAAATAACACATTTTTATTACTGATGTAGTATTTTTATCTAACAAGGCATAACTGAAAAATGCCCCCTGGGTCAATACCTATCTTAAAATAAGAGACATTTCTGGCTTTCACTGGGATGTGCATTTGCTGTAGACCATTATCCCTTACAGAAAATATGACTGTCATAACCATTCCAACAGTAACTTTAAAACATTAAATAAAACCATTATAATAAAACTATACACAGCTCTCACAGGAGAATGAAGGCAGTGTAGACTTCATGCTAAATTGCCTTTACATTGAAGATTTACAGTTATGGGTAGATTTAATTATAAAGTGATTTTTCCTTGGAGATCTACTGTTATGGTAAGTATCCTACAGAAGTGCACTATCTTCTTCAGGGACGGTCTCTGTAACACTAGATTAGTAGCATTTATATAGACTCATAAACTTCATTTACTTACTTTGTGATGTGGATAGTTTCAGGATTCCCTGTTGCACAGCCATGCCAGAACTTGCTTTAACTCTTTCAATGTGTTGCCAACAGAGATGAAAACTGAAAGGTACTTCAAGTGAGATGCTTTTATTGTAAAGTGAAAATAGGCACCTTTCATATCTGTGGCTGACATGTAAGAAGCTTGCTCTGTAATGGGAAACAGACACTTCAGAGTTACTATTCTGAATACCTTTATGTTTATTAAGTTGATTAGATCTGACAAATGTAGAAATGGTTTTGGGTTTCTATTCTTTTTGTTAACTAGAAGTAGACTGAAGTAGAAAAACTGACATGCTAGATTGGGAGTTACCCAATTACTGCCTATAGTTGATTTGTTAACGGTAAGATTGAATGTAATAATGTTCTGATGTCAGTGTAGAAAGATGTATTTTTTCCATTCTGAACAACTTGCACTGCATAATCCTGTCCTATTTAAAACATTGTATCTGTGATTATTTACTGTGATGAAACTGTATCTGCTCCACAGATTTCCTGTAAAAGTGGGAAACAAGCTCTAAGTTTTACACACTCTGGTAGGGCAGATACAATTATAGTTTATGATGATATAGTGCAATATTTAAATTTAATGCAACTAATGTAATGTGCTGAGTACTGATGAATATCTGGGTGGCAGTTTATGGACTTCAGAGGTTTATATTGTGCCTTTATTACTGTAGCGAATCGTATGAAGTCTAGACAAAAATGGCCGCATAACTTAATGGAAATACATTGTTACTGATTTTATCATTGCTGTTAAAACTATGTTAATGGTAGGCTGCCAAGGCTAGACTTGTTCAATCTGGATTGGCCCAAATGGTTCAACATGCAAATTATGGTGTGGTTAGCTGGACCAATTGCATCCCAATGTGTCTCAGCCAATGAGAGCCCTCTATCCTGGACACACTTCCCACTGAGCATTGTAAAAAGCATGTATATAAACGGAGTCGATTCAGTATGCAACTAAACTATCATCCATTGAGTCAAAATAATCAAGGTTTTAATATGAAACTGATTTAAAGCTACTTTGCATCCTTTCAAACTAAAGATTAATGAGGCAGTTGTAGTTAATACTCAGTAGGAGAAATCACTCATTGTACTCTTCAGTCATCTCAGGTTTCAAAAGAGCAGAGGACTTGTACCAAACATCCTTTTTAAGACTACCAACATATCTCTATTTAGGTCTTTATCAGGGGGTTGAAGGGAATAACCTCAGTGTCCGGTTAGATGTTGGCACAGAAATGGGAGCATGATCTGCCTTATGCTTGTTGCATGCATCTTAACTGTCTATAGATGCCTTATACATCATGACAGCCTTTTTTTAGATATTATCTTTTGAAGTAGAGCTGCATTTGGAGTTTCAGGTCTCAGAGGTATCTTGTTATGATTCTCCCTAAGAGATCAGGTAGTTTGGAATTTTGTCCAAACTGTCAGATTTAGTGGACTAATGAAACACTGAATATTAACTTGTAAGACTCTGAATCACTTTCCTGTATTGTTTATTTGGAGATGAGGGAAACCCCTAAAATGTTATGGTAGAATTCATCAGATGGATTAATTTTCCCTGTGAAACAGATGACTCTCATAGAGAACCTAAAAACTATGGTGAATTATCCCACAGCCAAGCTCATGAGTGAAGGGAGTGAGTTTAACTGCATCATGTTAAAGTCAACAGCACCACTATCATCGAAAAGACAGGTTAAGGGCTCCATTTTGCCATCTTGAACTTTCACATGTACCTGTGAAGGTGCATCCCTTTATGGTTTGATGTTGAGTCCTTTATTGCTGCAGTATAGTTTCTTGCATTGTATTAAAATGTTCTTTTGCAAAGGCTATGAAGTCAAATGAATGAAAGTTATGAATTTACCTTAACAATGGGTCTTTTTTATTGAAATCCATCCAATCCAATATTTGAGTACTGAGTCATCACTTGGATCTGTCCATGCCATTAGCTAGTACTCTATTGCTCCAAGCTCCAACAAATCTTCTTACAATCCCCCGAGCCTTCTCCTTCAGATCGAGTTTGTTGCCTAAAGACTACCTCTACTAGGAAAACAGCAATGATATTCAGTGAACAACAGAAGTATGACAAGTTTGATGGGGAATGGAGAGAGAGATGTATCAAATGGACACGGATGAAAGGGATCCATCATTATGGTAAGTACATAACATTCATATCCTATTTCATCAGTCCATCAAATCTGACAGTAGAGACAGAATTCCAAGCTACCTGATCAGGCATGATAGGATACCACTGAGAACTGAAACTCCAAACCCAGCTGTAGTTTGAAACATAATACCTAATTTACAGTGTTTAAAAATGTGTGCAACGTAGACCAAGCAGCAACAGCACAAATGTTATTAATGCATTTCTAAAACAAGCCGTGGAAGCTGCTATGTGTCTGGTGGACTGAGTCTTGTTTGCAGAGCATATGAACAAGTTGCAATATGATAGCCATGTGGACAATGTTTGCTTAGAAACTTCTTAGACCTGTCTGTTTGGAGCAAGTGATACAGAAAGCTGATTTGCCTTTCTGAGAGCCTTGGTTCTGTGAAAATAAAATCTAGTCTATGTGTGTAGAAGACACTTCCCCTTGTTAGAATAATCTGTAAAGATTAATGTATTGATTGATCTTATTCTCAAAAACCACCATGGAAATAAATTATAGATTACTAACAACATAAATGCAGAACAGCACTCAGCATGAACTGGTAACCAGACACTGAGTGCTACAAATTGGGAGTACAATCAGCAACACTGAAATAAGACTTTTATTATACAAGATGTTCATTCATTAAGCACTTCTGTCCCTCACAAGGGCCTTCATCAGAATAAGTCCACTTATTATATCACTTCTGGATATAGCAACCCAATTAAAAGATAATTAAAAATTATTAAAAAGTTAAATTAAAAAAAAACTGAAGAATTAAGGGTGTATTAGTAAAATACTAATATGATAAAAATCTGTTCCCGGTACCACCATTTAAAACCACACATTCCAAGAATACATTTATAGTGGAATGTGTAAAAAAACATACTCAGTTATACACTTATATACAAAACAGTAATATTAAACAAAGCCGTTGTCCAGGAATAGCTGACCTATAAAATATTCTGCCAAATTACTAACCAAGATTAAGTCCTCTAAAGTCTGGCTGCTCTTATTTTAAGTGCTGGCTGGATACAGATATTATCATTGAGCCCGGGTAACAATGCTGCATTAAGTCTAAGCTGCCAAATTAATTCTCTGTATTCTAATATATTTTTCCATTCACCTCTCCTGTGGGGGAGGGGGTTCCTATAATAAAATCATTTTTTATAAGTGATACATACTTCGGGTTTATATCACTTCGTCAAAATGGCAAATGTAAAAACCAATGAAATAATTTCAAAAAAAAAATCCACCAGATTTAATAGGCATGACCTTACTTTAACAAAGCCAAACTGTAATGGGTCCAGCATTTGCAGGTTACCTATGTCCTCATTTATCATGTCCATGGCTTTACATTTGAGGCTGGTAAGACCTATGGGCCTGTAGTTACCCAGATCAGCGGTTGGACCTCCATTGTGTAGGCGAATGACTGTAGCCATCTTCCATTCCTTGGACACAAAACTTGACTAAAGGCTCCAGTTGAAAAGTAATTCAAGTGGACCAGACAGGTTATGTTTCATTCAATTTATTAAAAATCCCGGGATGTTATCGGGGCCCATTGACGCAGCATTTTTGGCCTTGGAAAGTGCATTAATGACCTGTTCTCTGTAATGTTTGGGCAGATTGTGTTATATGGTATTTCCTTTGGACTATCTGTGGGGGGGGGGTAATTTGAGCTGAATCTGTCAACCAAAAGGATGGCAAGTGTGGGTGATTCCATTTACAATAAGTTTTGCGCATTGTTGTGCATTTCCCCTAAGGTTGCGGACATAGCTGTAGAAAACTTTGTGGTTGTCCTTTGACTGAGAAGCTATTTTTTTTCTTAAAGCTTAGCTTTTGAAGTATTAATTAACCCTCTTAGCTGCTTGTTTAGATTGGTCAGCAGGCTTTTGGTATGTATGGCTTTGTTCCTCCCAAGCTTGGCCATGATTTTTTTATTTTGTTGTATAACCGATAGATAGTGTAATTCCACCAGGGTGGCTTTTCTTTTGAGTTTGTCTTATTCTTAATAAGAGTGGGCACAGCTTGGTCTGTACAGCTATCAATATGGCTGTACAGAGAATTGCAAATAGCTCAGTGTATTCTATGGTGTTTACTGGGTTTGGATGTCTTTGGAATTTAGTGAAGGTATTGCTTAGTAGAGAGAGTTTAGCCTTGGAATAGTTCCTAAATGTTTTTGATTTTGATGGATCCCTGAATTTAATTTTTATTTCAAGTAATACTGCCTTATGGTCAGATCTGACGAGTGAAGATATTACATTGGGTGAGGAACACTGCCCCCCCCCCATGTTCGTGAGTACAAGGTGAAGGATGTTTGTACCCTTAGTAGGAGAATGGACCTACTGTTCCAGAATGTTGATATTAACAAAGTTTAGGAATCACTGGACTTGTGCATTAGAAGTGGTGTAGGAATGTCAGTCTATAGAGATCCCCCATGAATATCATATTGAGTTGAATGGTGAGGGACTCTAGAGCATCCAGATACGTAGTATGGGTTTCCTGTGACATGGAGAGGGACTTATATGTTGCAAGGATATGGCAAGGCACACTGTTTATGGACAGCTGCACATGTATGAGTTCCATTGGGTCATACACATTAAGTAGTCTGGATGTGAGATTAATTTTAATATAGACTGACACTCTTCCACCTTTAGTTCCCTCCTGTGCAGTTGCTGGTCTAAAGGTATGAAAGGCATTATAACCTTGAATTGCTGAGGTACTCTCAGCAAATTTAAACCATGTCTCCATTACTACACAGATGTCTACACTCTCCAAGGAGAGGTAGGCTTTGAGGGAGTAGAGTTTCTTGTTAAGACTTCTAGCATTGAGCGGTCCTGCCTTCAGATACTCCTTCCTAGGTTCTGTTAAGTCGGTAGGTTTATCAGTTTGGCATTGCCTAAAAAAGATGCTTTAGGGATTGAAAAGGTCTTTGCCAATATCCAAAAGCTTAGAGGGGATAACTGCAGATCATCCCCGGCAAAGCAGTGTGTCTGTCAACCATGTCTTCCCAGGCTGTAAAATATTGTACCCCCCCCCCCCCGGGTAGATGCCAGAAGCTAAGCTAATTGTTAAAATCAATTATTTTTTGTTGGTAATGTGGCATCATCCTTGGAGAAAGTAGTATACTGCTCAGTACTAGGCTCATACTTGCCTGAGACACATAATTAGTGAGCTTGAGCATGTCTCACTTCTTGTAATCAAGTGAGGTCATTAACACCCACATGGACTATGACAGAGTCGTACTGGTACCTGTGGTTCAATGACCTGAGTGCCTCTGTGACTTGACCAATCTTAGCCCCAGAAATCCAGCTAACTGTGACTTTATCCTTACTCAGTCTGGTAAGGGGGATATCAGTGTGCCTTACTACAGAATCACCAATGACCAGGAAATTTGATTTGGCTGTGGGCTGGTTTGCCTTAAGGGCTTAGCAGTGGAGGCTTTGGATACAATGTTACTATGTGTAGCTGTGGGTGGTGTTTTAACAAAGTGTTTATGTGAAGGCTGAGGGCCCGTTCTTTGATTGAACCATGCAGGAGGTCTTAGTGTTTTAAGAAGGTTACCTATTAGTGCTTCTATAGGATTCATTTTTTTTTATATGAGAGAGTTTTGCCTCCAGCATTAAAGTGCATTTACACCTCTCACATGCACTATCTGTTTTATTAAGAATAATTGGGTTGTCAGTGTACATGAGGCAATGGCTACAATGTCTCAGAATACCCATGTCAACCAGACTGTGCACAGAGAGAGTTGGGAAGTCCATATCTATGACAACATAGTTACTAGGGAAGAGTGAGGAAAACTAAATATTGAACAAGTCATTAAGACAAGCAACTTGATAAGCCATGCTGAACTATCAGCAAACTAGATACTCTAATAGTTAAAAAAATCTGTCTAGACTGTAATTCCACAAGAGTACAGACTACTGAACAGAACAAAGATGCTTAGAATAACAGGCACAATAACCCTTCACCAGCTATTCCCATATCATAAGAGTGGAGGCTACCTTCTCCTCCCCAAGAGTGTAGACCACAAACCATCTTAATGTAAAGTAATTGGTTTGGAGCCCAAGTGCTTAAACCAGAACTAAGACACTTTCAGTATAACAGACATAATAAGCCTTCAAACAGCAATTCTTAGCTTGCAAGGGTATAGACTATCCTCTCCTGCCACAAGAGTTTAGACCACAAACCTTCCTAATGTAAAATAACTGGTTTGGAGCCTGAATGCTTAAATAAGATGAAATACACTTAGAATAACAGCCACAATAACCCTTCAACAGCAATTCCCATCTCAGAACAGGAGAGGCTACCCTCTCCTCCCACAAGACTGTAGACCACAAACCTTCTTAATGTAAAATAACAGGCCTGAAGCCCAAACACTTAAACCAGAGATAAAACACTTTTAGAATAGCAGACACGATAAGCCTTCAACCAGCAATTCCCAGCTTAGAAGGATGTAAGCTACTTATCCTGCAACAAAGAGTGTAGACTGCAAACTTTCCTTATGTAAGATAACTAGTTTGAAGCCCAAATATGCTTAAATCAAAACTAAGAGGTTTAGAATAACAGTCACAATGTAATCCAGCTACTAGCAAGAAGTAATAAATGTAGTAGAATAAATGCAACTGAATACTTTAAGAACAAGCAGCAAAAAAGAGTAATAAAGTAGAAAGAAACACAGATACAGAAAAACATCTGAATAAAGGGAAATATTTTTAAGTAAGTGGGAAGGGAGGAAGCAGAAAAGAATTCAAGTTTAAGAGACTAAGGGGGTTGGCCTTCCCAACTGATCCCTCCATGCTCAGTAGAATGAGCAGATGAGATGGGACTAGGAGGAGTGTCCAAAATCAGATTTATAGTAGGGGCGGTCCATTCAAAAGCCACCAAGTTTAAAGGTATGATAACAACTGGGCGGGTAGCAAGTAATTTCCATTTTGTACTCACAAGTTCTTAGTGCTACCCCCTTTGGATATCTAAAACTTAAAAATGAACACATCTCTCAACATGCTACCCACTAAGCACTTAATAAATGAAAGTAACATTTTCAGCTGTTCCCCCTAAAACTATCAAATATATTGTTTTCAGATTAGCAGTAGTGCACCTGTGATGTGATGCTCTGAAAAAAAATCAGTTTAGTGTGAAGAGTACGCCTGGCTACACATTTGTCAGGTGGGCGAGAAAAATCAAATGCAGACAGAGATCAGCAATAGTCAGGCAGAGAACAGCAAGTCCAACAAGCACTTCAGCTAAATAAAGATGCCTCCAAATATTGCTAGTTAAATGAGGAATGCTGTTTCTCAGCTCCTGCCACTAATTAGCTGGATGTTATTCACTGTCTGAAAAGGAACTCTTTAGAACTGAGTCTAGCCAAGACCTGCTAAATCTCCAAAAGAACAAAAAACTTAAAACAAAACAAATGCAATATAAAAAAAAAGATAAAAAAAACATAAGTAACGAAACTTCAAATGAAAAACTTCAATTCAAAATCAAATGCAGACAGATTAGCAATAGTCAGGCAGAGAACAGCAAGCAAGTCCAACAAATACTCCAGCTAAATAAAGATGCCTCCAAATATTACATTATAAATATCATTCACACATGCCTTTTCAAATACTGTTAAGATGGGATGAGTCAGTAGATTAAATGTACTTTCTCTTTGTAAATTATTTCTCATACCACCCCAGGAGTATTTGCTTTCTCATTACCAAAAATAGGGCTAAATTCAAATTTTTATTATATAATTTTAACTCAAGCAGGGTATCTGTCATGTCAAACAGCCTTGAAGGAATACACTTTAAACATTTTTCAAGTAAAGAAAAATAATCTGAAGTAATTAGGAGATGACTATAATTAAAAATATGAAACCCATTCCAGGGGTGTACTATCCCCTTATGGCTTACAACTTATTTATGTATTTATTTATTTGTTTGTTTATTTGTTTATTTATTTTACATTTGGTTACTGGGAGACTCTGACTGGATGAAGACCCATTTTTATTGGAGGCCCAGGGAGAAAAGCATCATGTGCAACATAAAAATACATAAAACCCGTTGTTACAAAATTTTACAGTATGATTCCTCCCTCATTTTTCCTCTTCTTCTCTTCCTGTAAATCATTCCACTACATGGGTGTCATATCTCCCTACTCTGGGTCCCCTCCTCGGTCCAGTATCCTTGTATATTGCTCCACAGTTGGACAGTCTCTCTGACTTGCATAGGGGGGGTGATCCTGCACATCTTCAGTATTATATACCTCCTCTAAGTTAGTGGAAGCATCTCTATGATCTTAAAAATCATTATTTTCTGACCCTCCTTAATTAAATTCTGATGTGGTTTCTTTAGCACCACATTCCCACCATCATGAATCACCAAAACCATTTTTTTATTCAGTACATTCTTGTCTTTTTGAGCTGGATAAGCTGAATTGAATTTATACTAATCTGTATCCCTGCTTAACTTGGTATGTTTCCTTTTAACACTCTCATCACATTTCCTATCAATTCTTAAAAACACTTTACTATATATAACACTGTAATTGTTAATACTAAATCCTTCTAAATAAGATTGTTCTGGGATTCAATTTCAGTAAGTAAGTTCTCAATACATTTTACATTCCAATTAATTCATTCTATAAATTCAAAATGGTGTTGCTCAAACAAGTTAATAAATCCCATATACAGAGTCCTTAGAGTCCACATATTTGGAATCTTAAAGACTCTGAGCCCCCATGTCACAATCCTATGTATTAAGCACTTTGTTAAGTAAAAATTATCCAACTATAAACCTTTCGCTTTTTGTAATTTATTTTCAAAATCAAAAACGAGTTTGTTAAGACTTTTAAAACTCGATGAACGCACCTTTTCATTAAAATGTCTCCCTCCATTAGAATTGCCTCCAGGGGAGAAGACTTATTCTTTATGAATCCAATTAGTAAAATTGAACAAGTCATTATTATTTGGAGAGTTAGTGTTGTCATTATCAACAGTACCTTTGTCTATCATTGTTTACATCAAAAATGGCCAGTGAATCCATTAGGTATGTTGCAAGAACCTGCATGTTAGAAACCATTGTTAAACTAATTGGTATAAACAACCACCCCAGATATGGAAGCTTCCAGTAAATCCTTATTCCATATCAACCTACAGGGATTACTACATTCTCCAAAAGCATTCTCCAAACCACTCCAGTCTGTAAAACGTGTTTGGTAGAGCAGTTCCACTAGTTTAGTTAAATCCCCCCTGTATTCTTCCAACTTTGGAAACCACAGAAGTTATCATTGATTGGCTGAAGAGCTCCTGGGACAGATCCACTGTATTGAAGAGCTAGTGCTGCTGCATTTATGTGTAAACCCAAGGTCTGCCAATAAATAGCATGAACAACGCAAAAGCAGAAGAGCATTCAATATGAACTTGTAACTAGAAACCAAGTGCTAAAAATCGGGAGTACAGTCAGCAACACTGAAATAAGACCTTTATTATATAAGACGTTCATTCATTAAGCACTTTTGGACTTCAATGGAATAAATCCATCTATTAATCACTTCCTTATTTATGCCACCCAATTAAAAGACAATTAAAAATTATTAAAAAATTAAATTAAAAAATTAAAGAATTAAAGATGTATTACTAAAATGCTAATATGATAAAAATATATTGCTGGTACTACCATTTAAAACCGAATGTGCCAAGAATATATTTAATTAAATAAACACCCAGCTGAAATACAAGGTGGCAAGTTAAAAAAACTCCTGAAAAAAGGAAAGAAGTGGAATGTCAAACAAACTTGTTGAAAATGTGCTACACTCATATATGACTCTTTTGGCTTTTCCCAGTTAGGGGTCACCACAGTGGAACTCCAGTCCGCTCATGATTGGCAGTGGATGTTTAGGGTGCCGAGTTGCCAGCCCGATGCCCAACCTTCAACAGAGGCATGCCCATTCATGCTCGCACTTACCTGCATGTCTTTAGCATCACTCGGCCGCGGGGAGGACATGCAGACTCCACACAGAAGGCACTCCAGACAAGAATTGAATGGGAGAACCTCTTGCTGTGAGGCGACAACACTAACCACTGCACCACCTCAGCTGCTACACTCATATATAAAAACAGGAATATTAAACATAGCAGTTGTCCAGGAATAACTGACCTAAAAATATTCTGCCAAACTACTAACCAAGATTAAATTCTCTATAGTCCATCTGCTCTTATTTTAAGTGCTGGCTGGATACAAATATTAGTACTGAGCCCAGGCAATACTGTTTAGTACTGGATTAGTTCTTAGTCACCCTGTCATTCTGAAAAGTCAAATATTGTGGGGTGCCACATAAGGCATGTAGTTCAGAGATTTTCTTGGTTTAAGTAGTAGCCACCAGAAACACTGTTTTACAAAAAAAATACTTGAGATCTGCTGAAGATGCTAGCTTGAAAGGGGGCTTGGTTAATGAGTCTATGACTACATTTAAATCTCAAGGAGGAGTAAGGTCCTTAATGAGGGGATAAAGAGAAAACACTCCTTTAAGGAAAGGCCCTTCACAGCTTGTTAGAAGCTAGAGTAGTGTTCTGATGTCCTGGGTGATAATTAAAAATAGCAGCTAATTGTACATTGATAGTGGAATAACTAGAATGTGGCTCAAACAGAGAAGATAAGAAGTGCAAGACTTCTGCAACAGAAACAATATATGGATCAAGTCCATGATTGGTGGCCCAAATAGAGAAATGCTTCCATTTTCTCTTATAATTCTTTTTGAGTAAATTGCTTCTGGGAAGCAGACAAAATGTAGATTACATTCATTGAACAAGATGTATGTCTGTCCATCAGGAGAATTGGAGAAACCATGCAGTCAACTAAAGATTGTGAAGGTCCAGGTGAGGCTACTTGGAAGAGTGAGACAAAAGAGCCGGCTATGAATCTAGAAGACAAGGAGGCTTTCTCAAGTTAGGTCAAAGTACAGGGAATGAAATCTGTCTGAGCCAGTATGGGGCAAAAATAATTATCTGTGATTTGCAGGTTGAAGCCTTCAGTAGAAACTTGGTTATTAGTGGAAGGGGGGTGCAAAGTAACTTTTGCACCTGGCTTTGGATGCAGAGGTGAACACTTTGCAGAAAGGTTGACCCCGCAACTGAAGATTTGTTAAATCACTGATGTGTTGAGGCACCACTCATAAGGCACAAATATGGACCTGCTAGGCCTGTTCACAAGCCATTTGGACTTCTCTGGAATGTGCATTGCCACTAAAAGACAGTCTGAATCCAGCACCCATTACCATGTTCTCATGACCTGTCTGGAAAGAGGATATGATCTTGTTCTTCCCTGTTTGTGGATATACCAGACTACTGATATATTGCCAGTTATATAGCTATCAGTCCTGAGGGCAATAAATCCTGAGACTCCTGCAATGCCCAGTAGATCACCCTCATCTCTAGAATGTTGAGGTAAAGATTGCTTCTGATTGACTCATTGGACCATCCACCCCTCAAAATGCCCCACCCACCCCAGACAGAAGGAGAATCCATGGTTACTGTTGATGTTGGAGTGGGAAGAACAAATGGTTTTCTTTCCTGAAAGAGTATATATCAGCCACCAGTTCAGATAGTTCCTGCAAGAATGGCTTAAGTGAATGGTGGCTGAAGGGGTGAGTCTGTTAGCTGGGACCATTACATGGACAACATCCAGATGGGGATTCTGACGTGAAATCTGGCATAGTGTATCATGGAAATTGCTGCAGCAATGAGGCCCAGAACTCTTAGGACCAGTACTGCAGGGACATTCTGATGTTGACACTAATTTTGTATTGAAAGTTGAAGTGTAAATTGTCTTTATGGAGTTAGACACTTGACATGAAGATGTGATCAGATGATAGACAATAAAAGTAATTTATTATGAAGGCTGTAGTTGAGATTTTTGAAAGTTTATGGAGATACTTAAGGATTTGGCTGTTAAAAATATTGTTTTGAAATGTATTCATTTCATCTGTTATACAAGGTTGAAACACAGTGATTCAGAGGTTAAATACCTTTTAGAAACTGGAACATAGCAAAATAACCAGATTTTAATACCATCCAGTCCCTAAACTAACCACACATTGACAAAAGCACTCATCCTAATAAGTGTGGATCACCCAGTCTACTAATGGACACATTTACCTCAAACTTCACCCATCTGCCCCCCCCCCCCCAGTATATATCTGTACTGCCCTCAAATCCCCTAAGAGCAAGTTCTCAAGGCATTATCTAAGGTCAAGAACACTACAACTCTGGGACAGATAGCATACTAGGCTGTCAGGTTAGCCTGAAGCATGACTTGTTTGACCCCTGCAGAAACTATTCATTACCAGTCTTAAAACAGGCTTTGTGACAAATGAACAGAGAGCAGCAGCAGTCATTCCCTTGCACAAAGGTGTGGATTCAATGGGCCTAGGTAATTATAGATCCATAAGCCTGCTCAGTCTCATATATAAGGCTATGGAAAGGATCATTATGGAATTAATAAAGAAGGATATAGGTAACATAGATTCTCAACCCACCCCAGTTCTGATTTGTCAAGGGCTGATCCTGCCCATTTAACCTTACTGACTTCTTTAAAATTGTTACTGAAGCAATGGCCAAGACCAAAACAGTAGGGTCTATATTAAATCAGCGAACGCTTAAAAAAGTGAATGCTGATTTATCGACCCCATGTAAGCGAAAACTTACAATCCCAAACACTTAGAACAGCGATTTTTTTCCCAGGGAAAAAAACTTTAAAACATTACATAAAGTGCCTCCCACACGCCCCCCCTACTTAAATATACCAACTCCGAGATCGCACTACAGTGATGAAAATGGCAAAATAATGAAGGCGGCCAAGTGATTTCTTTCCCAGGGAAAGAATTCGCTTATTTGCCATTTTGGTATTTTGCCGTTTTGTGCTTTCAAGTTCAATCAAGACGCATTCGAAAGAATGTGTCTTCGATCATATAATAGGGAACCAAACAGTTCACATCACATATCTAGACCTCACAAAGGCATTCAACATCATTGTAGATAAACTGTCCCAGCTAAATATGAATCACTGCATAACTCATTGCATAGCAGATTGCCTCGCACATAGAATCCAGGAAGTTAGGATACATGGTTCTACTTCATGCAAAATACTTGTCAGCAACATTGTACCCCACGGTTCAATCCTTGGGCAACTCTTCTTTGGCAATTACTTCTAGGAGCTCAAAGCTGATGCTAAGGGTTTGTGGCTGACCAGTTCTACAGATTACTGTAAACTTGGTGCCATCATACACTCCCCAGAGCACACCAGGATCCTCCAAGAGAGCATGACCTAAACAAATTGCTGGTGTCAAAACAATGGACCAAAACTAAATGTCAAGAAGTGTATTATTGTATCCCTTCTAACTATCACATTTACAGCACACCCCTGAAAATTGATGCAGTAGTTAGGGATCTGGGAGCCTATATTATTGATGAACTGCTCTTTGATTACCATATATCCAAAGTTGTAAGGAAGTCCTTTTTTCTTTATACAGCTTATCTCTAAAGGCATTGTATCTGGGTCAAGGAATGTTCTCTTTCTACTGTAGCGAGCACTCATTAAGCCGACCATTGAGTATAATGACCATTTCAGTATGTACCTACCCATACATGTTTCACAACTGGAATGACCACAGCACTTTTTCATTAAAATGTCAAGTGCCTAAATTGTAAAGACTATGCAGACTGTCTCAAAGCCTTGTCCCTTTTCTCAGTATCATACTGTTTACTGAAAGGTGACCTCTGCCTCACATATAGAGCTTCAACAAGCCCTGTTCTTTCAGACCTACTACACATTCTCAAGTCCTGTGGTATAATGAACACCTGCTTATGCGATCCCAATGTTTTTTACAAAATAAATAGAACATGCTGGAGAGATGAGTATATGTCACGAAGAATACCACATCTATACGACTGTCTCCCACCCCATATAAAGCAAGGTACTTCTCTTACTCCATTCAAATGTAATTTGGGCAAATGGATTGGCACCCACAAATTCATACTCAGTTTAGCACCCTGTCCCTCATGGGTAGGTGAAACGTAAATATCCCAACATATCCACGTTCAACCAGTCTATGGGATTATTTGTATGCAAACTATAACGGCTACAAAACTTCTGTGAGAATGTAAGTCTGGGATTCTTAAGATCCTCACAGGTAAATAGTCTAGTAAGTACCTAAGAATTTATGGACCACCTTGCTTGTACCTCATCAACGTCTGCTTAACCACTGCTCCAAAAGGTAAGCACCCACAAAGGGGAGATTGATAAAATGCCTTGAAGTTGTCCAGAAAGTCACACAGATGGAGACAGGCATGGTGCCAGAGGGTTACACCACTGTTTGTTGCCCTGGGTACTCCATCGGCTGGCTTGTAATACAGAGCATGGAGAGAATGCTCTGTGGTTTCAAGTACTGTGTTTAGGGTAGTCTGAAGTTATTTAGATGACTCCGGAGTCATGGGTTGACCCAAACTATCCATAGCTTGCTTGGCAAGGTCCCTTTGAAATCTGTTCATGTGAGTGAAATAATTAAATGCCCTCAGCGACTGAGGTGTATATACACTTCCCCATCTTATTTATCTCCCTGATTTCCTTGTTAGGAGGTGTACAGTGAATAATTCATCCATTAGCCCTTTCTTAGTGGCTGCCTCAACAATCTTTCAGTTCACCAGAGGGTCTTTAGAGCAAAACTGCCTATCCTTAGAAGGGTGCAAGACTTTACTGAGTATGTGTTTGGGTAGCTTCTGCTGTATATGGTTCTTGGCATGTCTTCCAGTCTGTGGTAGGGACCACCCAGGGGGTTAGACAGAGAGGAGTCATAAGTTTCGAAGAGCACCTCCTCATCTTAACAGGGTGGTTGTGATGGCCAGGATCACTTCTGTTTCATCAATCCTAGAACTTCAGCAAATGTAACAGCTTCATCAGGGGATAGAGGCAACCTTCTTCTTATCCAAGTCAGTTTCTGGGGTAATAGGGTCTGAAGGAAAATCTATGAGCTCTCAGCTTCCTTTTGCAAGTTCCCTTTCTAGGGATCTCTGGTTGCTACTGATCAGAATCTGCAGAAAAGTCTGATTATATCTGCTGCCAGTCTTTAAAGGACAGAGTCCTGCTTTGTCCATGGTACCCTTGATGAATGGATGGAACAGTCAATGGATGAGAATCCTGTAATGGAGCTGGCATCAAAGAAGCTCCTGTTGACAGCCTGGGGAAGAAGCTACGATTCTCTCATCACCTTAAAAGCATATCCAGAATCTGTCTGCATCAAAAAACCACTCCTTGGCACTGACTCATCTCCTGCTAAAGCGGATGTGGGTGGAGCTGAAGAGGACAGCCACAACATGAAGGACCCAAATGGCCTAGAGAGGCTCAGAATCACCATCTGAAACTCTGAAGACCCCAGAATTGAGAATGGCTTCTAATTAATTGTAGTTGTAGAGGGTGCCAAGGAGTCAACATCATGTGCTCAGGTCAGAGAAGCACTCAGCACCAACTGGGCTGGAGTCAAATGCACTGGATTGAAAAGCTGTTGACACTGAAGCCTAGATAGCTATTGGAGCTGATATGACAGGATTCCAATGGGTAGCCAGCTCTGAAACTACTGGTGCAGAAACTGGCACTGGGAAAGGAACTGGAAATGAGGGGGACAACCCATTCTGATCTAGTAACAGAAAAGGATGGGGTGATACCCAGTTCCATATGTGCCTTCAAGAAGGTCCTCATCACAGGCTCCTAGTCTGCTTCTGAAAAAGACTTTAAAGATGAAGCAGATAAAGCAGCTGGAGATCTGGATGCAAGAAAACAAGCCAATGCTTTCTATGAAGAATGCTATCGTTCAACTTACTGGGAGACTTGTCTCTGATTTCAGTGGTCTTCATAGATGGAGACGTCTGTTTTGATTATGAGGGAGAAAACTCCTTCCTCACCATTTTTGAGGAAGATAATGAAACCTGTCCCTCTGGCCTATGTCTTTTTTTTTTTACTTCCTGTCTCTTTCTCTCTGTCTTTATCTTTCTTTTTCTCTGGCTTTTCTGCCATGTCATTGAGGATGAAACCTTTAGAAATCAAGTTATTTTTCCTATCTGCACAAGACTGTAGACCACACTCTTTACAAATGGTGCAATCAATGTTTAGGCACTCAAACCATAAACAAATAGCACACATATTATGAGCATCCTGGGGTGGGAGTTTATGCCCACATATAAAGCACTTGTTAAAAGCCTTATCCATAGTAAGGCCAAAAGCCATAAAACAATTGAACAGCCTATGGGGAAAAAATTAAACACATGTCTAGCAATAGCTTTGTGTGTGTGTGTGTCTGTGTGTGTGTGTGTGTGTGTGTGTGTGTGTGTGTGTGTGTGTGTGTGTGTGTGTGTGTGTGTGTGTGTGTGTGTGTGTCTGCATGTATACAAAACTTGTTTTTTTTAAGTCATTAGACTGCCACCTGAATGCAAAGGAAGCCAGTGCAATAAATACTAAAGGAAAATGAAAGACTAGCTCTCCAGTAAATAAGAAGTTAAGTAACAGTATAACAGACAAGAAAAAGAAGGAGAAAACTACACTATATATAGGCAAAGCTTTAAAAAAATACAGAGCACTTAGCTGCTGACTACATGACCAAGATTCAGTCACAATGACAGAAAGATCTGAAGAGGAAGGCTCCCAGGGAATTGTGGGAACATTTGTAGAAGCCTGAGGCAGTACAGCACTACCTAATGGCTGGGTCATATCTGAGCAGCAGCTCAGTACATAATTGTCATATCAGAGGGATTGATGAAATAGGCTCAGTTACATAATAAATGGGCTAAATCATTTGTTGCAAAGGTAGGTCTACTTGCATATTTAAGGAAGGCTGATGTGTTTGGCTCATCCACCATAAAAATGCATTGATTTGAGGTGATTATTGGTGACATCAAAAAATGTACAGATGAAGGTGCTTGTCTATTCTTATCTTTTGAAAGCACCAAGATCAGATTGGAGAATTTTCATAACTATGATAATGAATTTGCATTCCTTTTTGGAGAACCATTTGAACAGACATACCACCCTCTGTGGTAATAAAGGAACTGGAGCGGGATCTCATTTGGGGAGGGCCACTATAACAGTAAGTTTTAACATTTATGCTTATGTACCTTCTATTTCCTTCTGTTTCTGGCTGGAGATTTCATCAGCCTGTATCTTTGTGAGGACCGATGTTTGTCTTGTACTAACATTTTGTGGAACCTTGGTGAGTTGGCTGGTCTTAAAGAGTAAGCATTGTTAGGGACTTTCTTCATTTGTTATCACTCTTTACATTACTTTATTTCCAGCAAAAGTATTTCACAAATTTCAAAGTGGTTGATATTTTTCTGACATTCCCTCTTATCTGTTTTGATCTGAAAGTAGTTGTGAATAATAAAAAGATACAGTTAACCATACTAAAATAAAACTAGCAACCACCTATCATAATCACGTCAGCAGTTTATGCCAATTTTATTTAGAAAATTCATCAAACTAGTCATTTTATTAGAAACTGTGCAAAGTTTTTTTCCACTCTTTGACCCTGACTAATGTCTTGCATCTGGTTTAAAACTGAACTTTGAGAGGTATCAATATGAACTGCGTAATAAAGACCTCTAGCAGTCTAATGTTCTGGAAGGACATTTTCTTTTGTCATGTCTGTTAGCAATTCCCTAGAAAAAAAGGCTATAGATGTACATTTCTTTTTTGCTGCTGCTATCCAGATGAAAGAGAAATGATGGCTGTTTCTGCTTTAAGATTGCCTGATACCATGTGCTGTATAAAATCTATAGCCACATCAGTTTTGAACGTGTTAAATAGTGGAGGAATTGACCATCTGGATTGTTTGTCATCATTTTTAAGTAATACTTTTTTAAAGGAAAAGGTTCTACTGACTGTTAGCAAATGTATTCCTTTTATAGTTTGCTGCTTATGTAAACATAATCACTTCAGGAGGGCAGCCTGAGAACTGGGAAGAAATACTGTCTTGATGAGTCAGGTTCAAAAGGGGAGCTTGGCTAAGTGATGCAAACCTCGTCCTCCCCCTTCAGAGAACAAAAGTGGAAGAGATGCTTTTCTTTTTATATGCCCTGCCAGTCACAGTACTAATAAAGGTTACTTAAATTTTGTTTCTGAGTCCAACTTCTGTTGGTCTTTTGCAGGGATGTTAGCAGGTTGCTGAAAATAGGCCAATTCCTGACAGATTTTAAAGTCTTCTTTTATGAATTGTGTATAATTAATGAAAAAGGGAGGCTGAATGAGAACTGCATTGGTATGTACCTTCCAGGATGACAGCCAGGCAGGCATTTGGGAGTTTCACTTTAACACACTTGGAGAGGTTTTTTTTTTTTTTTTTTTTTTTTTTTTTTTGGGGACTGAATCATCTGAAATTGCAGTATTATTTCTGTGAAGTCTGTAGGAGGTAGTGATGCTGATGCAGGCTTTGTCTTAAACGTGGCCTGATCCAATTTAGGTGACTCACATTTGTGCAGTTTTATAATCAGATTTGGTACCTATGTTGTGGGAACAGTTTATGGGCCTATTACTTCTTCTAATAGCAAGACGAAACTTTTTTCTTTCCTGTTTCTCTAACTACATTTTTATCTGTCTGTCTTCATTGTTACCTCCGATATTTTCCTCCATCTTGTATGATGAAGAAGATTCTTCTTCACCAGAAGTCACTTTTCTAAATTAGTTTTCTAGTTTATGAAAATAGATACTTTAGTCTTATAAATCTAGTTGCATTATTAAACTTAACAGTAAAGGTAAATTGTGCTTTTTGGTTACTGGGCCGCAACCCCTACCGCCTTTGCACAAACTGTATTTTGTTTTTTACTTTAAAAGGTTTAGATTTGTTTTTGCATCTCACTACTTTTCATTTATTTATTTACTTTTTTACTTATTTGCTTATTAATTGATTGATGCATGCATGTATGGGTTAGTCAAAGTGTTAATTGCACAGTTTGTGCTAGCTCCCATGTCATAAGTACACCCTCATCGTACTGTAAGCATGCATGGGAACTGGAATTAGGAAGAATAAAGTATACAATTCCTGCCTGATTTTTTTTTTAAATAAGCCCAGAAAATAGAATAATCTTACACTGATATGCAGACTGCTATGTAGCAAATGGTAAAACTACCCACTAGAGGCTCTAATAGCCCTGACTTGATCCTTACCAACCCAACCCCAAAAGTACCCCACCACGCATCTCCTAATCGCTGGTTAAATCTGATGACAGTTCACTAACCTTCTCTGTCAAGCTTAGTGGCACTACCCCCCAAGCAAATGAAACATTTAGGGACTTCTTCAGAGCATATCTGTTTCATCTTCTAGAAGACAATCAAAATCCCCAACACCCTACAAACTGACCCAATTCAGAGAGCTGCCACAGTCACATCCACTTTTACCAGCACTTAAACAGCTACATAGAAAATTCTGCATCTGTCTACCCTACATATATCGGTATATTCTGGAATAAGCCTTTGTGATGGATCTCCCATATTAATAAACTGCATAACAAAAAAAAGGAAAATAAAAAGTTGTAAGAAATCCCCATTCCCTACCTCAAGATCACACTGAAACGTGCCATCAAGGAACTTAATGGCATTATTAAAAAATGTAAAACAGAGTAAAAGTGTATGGTTGCTACAGAGACCAAAGGAAACTACAAATCTTTCCTCATTTATATCAGGAAATTAAGAAATAATGTTTAAAAATACACTGAGCTTATTCATAATATCATGCATTCCAGTCCCAAAGATATAGCCAATATATTAGCAGACACATTTAGTGTTACTTTTACCCCACCTACCAACATTGCTGTGCCCAATATTCCTGAAAATTTAGTTTCCCCTGAAATCTCATTAGAACACGTCTTAGAATCCCTGATAAAGGCTAAAACTACTATTTCCATGGGACCAGGCAACATAGCAGGCTGCACACTCATCAGTACTAATTATGCACTATCTATGCCATTACTTAAAATGTTTAACCCTTGACGCCTGAAGAACATCCACTGTGACTGCTCTACACAAAGTCTGGCCCCTCAACAGACCCAGGTAATTATACGCCCTTCAGACTCAACAGCCTTGTATGCAAAACTATGGAATATATAATAACATAACTCATTTATGTAGACATAGGCAACATAAGTGATCTAGACCCCACTCACTTTGATTTTGTGAAGATTAGGTTCTGTCTCCTGAACCTAGTAAACTTGTTGGAAAAGGTTACAGGGACTGTGGACAGTGATTATTTTGTGCATGCTGCTTATCTTGAACTGACCAAGGCTTTTGACACTATCCCCATGCTGGTATTATTGAACGATTGGACAAGCGAAACCCCTACATTGTCCACTGGATTGAAAACTGGTTATCCGACAGAATGTTGCTGCTATCCTCTTAGAATGTAAAATTATAATTAGTGGGCTACCACAGGGATCAGTGCTGGGCCCTGTCCTGCTCATTCACTGATACTAAACTGCTCCAACAAGGACATGAATGTGCACATACGTTGCATTCTGAAAATGGTCTCAAGCTAAATACAAAAAAAAAAAAAATACAAATGCAGCATAGCATAGCAACATTTGGCAAAATAGCTACTTCCATCTCATATGTTATAACAGATACTCCCCTTCAAACAGATATTGTCATATGATATCTGGGTATTTATGTGGACAACTCTCTCCAACTCAATTATCATATTTTCTTCCTGACCCAGTTAATTTCCAAAGTAATATCTTCAAGATCCAAAGAAGACATCTTACCACGGTATTCCTTATCAGACCTATCATCAATGTAATGCCCACTCTAGTATGTATAAATTCAACTGTAAAGGCCCCAATGATTTTAAATAAAACAAAAAAAATAAATAATAATAACAGTAATAATAATAATAATAATCATAATAATCATAATAATAATAAAGGATTTAAGGCCTGATGGATTAGCACAGCTCTCCTCATATTCACTACGTCTACTGGTTGCTCCAAAGTGACCCGTGTTTCACTTTTTGAGCCATGAAAGACCTAATCTTATTTAACTTCATATTTCATAAATAAACAAATAAACAAGACTTGCTGAAGGTATAGGTTAAAAACTCAGTGTATTTCCAGCCTATGGAATAAATTACCACTAGAGGTCAAGCAAAGTACTACTCTGTCTGACTTTAAGGCTAGTCATTTTAGCTGGGTGGGTAGATACAAGTTTACACTAAAGCTATTATGCACAGCCCTGTTTGATTTGGAAAGTGACCACTATTAAGTACTCATAAATGGTAGCAAGAGGTATTAAGTGTGTCAAAATAACTTGCATATCACTAGGAATCTTATAGTTCATGTGATCACTTGCATAGTATTATTCTTATGTTCTTAAAGCTAATCAAATCTGTTCACATATTCATTAATCTTCAGCTGTCTTCGCATGCCAACAATGTTGGTGATATGTTGACTATGCCGACAGTCTAATTTGGTAGCATTTCCTTTTATTCCACTATAGCACATATTTTGCATAACAGGAGGTGGATGATTCTGCCTTTTTCCTGAAAAATGGAGAACATTTAGTGGGCTGAAACTCTGATGATAAATAACTAAAAAATATTTAGTGGGCTGAAACACTTATGATAACTGAAAAATATTTAGTGGGCTGAAACACTTATGATAACTGAAAATATTTAGTGGGCTGAAACACTTATGATAACTGAAAATATTTAGGGGACTGAAACACTAATGATAACTGAAAAATATTTAGTGGGATGAAACACCGATGATTAACTGAAAAATATTCAGTAGGCTGAAACGCTGAAGAATATTTAGTAGGAGTAGGCTGAAATGCTGATTCTTCATGGGATTCTCAAGGTCTTTCACCCGTTTAAGTCATCTGCTCTAAGCAGAAAAGTATACATTTGGATGTTGTGAAAAGCAAATCCAAGACTGTTATATGTATCTGTTTCACACTTTGTCAGCTTAACGATTACTGTTCTTCCCAACACTTTAATAAAAAGAAAGTAAACAACAACATTGCATTAGCTGCAAATTGTACTTATATAAACAATATTTAAAGTTTTGTTACTATAAATCATTTTCATACACAATATTAATTTTCATCAATTTTGATAGCTTACATGCATTTTATGTTCTTTGTTAATAATCATTCACTTCACATCATAACATGCTGTATACAACTTCATTAGCATACTATATCTTTCTAAGGGAGCATTTGTGATTGCAAGCATGACAGTGATTTAAACACAGATCCTAATTTTGCCCTAACACTGGTGACCGATTAATTAATTAATTAGTAACTACATGTTGTTGTTGTCTTTTGGCTTTTAGGGGTCGCCACAGCGGAACTCTGGTCCACTAATGATTGGCAGTTGATTTTCACGAATGCCGAGGTGCCAGCGCGACGTTCAACCTTCAACGAAGGCACGCCCATTTACACATGTCTTTCAAATGCCCACCCAACCGCGGGGAGGACATGCAGACTCCACACAGAAGGCACTCCCCACATTCCAGCCGGGAATCGAACGGGAGAACCTCTTGCTGTGAGGCAATAATGCTACCGCTGCACCACCGTGGAAGTCATAATTAGTAACTACATGCAAAGTCAAAAAGCAGGGGAAAAAGCATTTACTAAAATACAGAACAAAGAACCACTGGGCAGTTGCAATTTCGCAATAAATAATCTATAACAGTTAATTGACACACAATATGTAAACAATGCAATAATGGTACACATACTTACAATACACCAGACATCACACAAAATACAAAAGCATAATTTTACAGGGCTCTACCCCGACACAATCACTTTCTAAATATAATATATCAACTGACACATAATTTGGAAAAAAGGGAAAATATAAACAAATTAATAAACTCATCTCTTCCATTTTCTCTAAGCTGTATGACTTTGGAAAACCCATTAAACCATATACAAAAAAAATCTGATGTAGTAAGACATCAACAGTGTAAGTTATAGATTAGATAGCTATCATAATTTAAGTATCGAAAAAATGACTATTGACAAACCATAGGGAAACCATTAAAGACTTTCTTTATATCTAGTAACAAGGTCATGGAGAGTGGTACCAACTGTGCTTTGATTAATGAACAAAGGAGCCAAAAGTGCCTATCAATCACTCACTTTTAAGAAATCTTACTTGGCCTAATAAAACAAGTCGAAAGATCAGAGCCAGTCTATTGAAAATGTGTTGCTTAGTATTTAAATGTCAGTGTTAAAACATTGAGATTAATTAAAAGTTTTGTGGAAGATCCTTATTCATAATGGGTTTAGGAAGAAAAATGTTCACTTACCAAGGAATAGGTGCATAACCATGTGACCACTCAAGACCAAATAAATAAAAACGGGTCCATGTAGTCCAAGGCTGTGTAGTCCATGAATGAAAAGTTCCAGCAAATGTAAGCCACGATAAACAAAATGTATTCCCAAAAACAGTTAGCTTTTGCGCTTTCATCCAAAAAAAATGGATTTCTTCAGAACTAGTAATGCAATCAGAATCACACAATATATACCCTCACCAGTAATTAGTTAATTATCCAAACAAGTCTTAAAGACATATACCCTGCTTGGTTCATCAGCACAATCCCATGACCTGAAAACCTAAGAAGTATAAATACACATTATAAATAAGAAGAACAATAATAAAAATGTTGTAAGAACAAGTTACGATGCAAAAAATAAAAAATAAATATTTTTTAAAAACATTTTAAAAATGCCTATTCAAAGTTTCACTTCCTTCACCCTAAGCACAGGTTGATTAGAAACATGATCATTTACACCTGGCTTCACTGTTGCATCCAATGTCACCTGCCAGAGGAGTTCTTTATACTCCAATCTGTTTTCCCACCCCCCTGACATTGGGCTGTACTATTTCTAATATGCCAAATTCAAATTTCTTGAAGCCTTTACAGGTAATAAAATGTCTGTAAAGAGCATTATTCAAATTAGCCTTTTTCATATCATAGAGATATTCATAAATTTTTTTGGCCAGTTTTCTCTCACTTCTCCCTACATAAAACAGTAACATTGGTTGCAAACAGCTAAATGCACTAAACCTTTAGAATTACAGTTCCCTTTCCTAAAAATAATTTCAGAGTGACAATAGTTGTTTAAAAAACTTCCCTTTTCATTGTAACATACTGACAATAAAATCTATCACTTTTTGTTGCCCCCTCATGTAGCACCTCAATAACCTTTTACAGCATATCTTTAATATTATTGTGAACTGTGTGAACAAATGCAGGGGCGTCTCCCACACGTTTAAAAATCTCATTTGTTTTAAGGATAGCCCAATTGTTTGAAATAATATTTTTTAATATAGAACTTACTTTGCTGTATTTAATAGCCATAACATGTTGAAAATTGCCAAAATTTGATTTATTACCCAAGGTTAATTCTTTTAATAACAATGGTTTACCTAAAATGAGGTGAAACTTGACACCTCCCCCCCATTATCAGCAACCTCAGTCCTAAGCAAATTTAACAAACCAGGAGGATAACCCCTTTCCAAAAATGGTGCTGTCATAGTATCAAGTTTGTGCAAAAAAGATCATCTTTTGATACCATCCTAACTGCTCTGATAAACTGACCCTTGAACCAATTATTTTTATAGTACCATAGGTGGCAGCTATTCTAAAATAAATAAGAATTGGAAAAAGGTATCCCTTCTGAAAATTGTTCACACAAACTTGCTGTTTTCTACAGTCAACTGTACATCTAAGAAGTGTACCTTTTGTAAACTATGATAGTGGATGAATTTCAGGAAAGTGGTAGTGTCAGCTATATAGGTCAGAAATAAGTCAACCTCTTTCTGGCTCCCTGTCCAAATTACGAACATATTGTCCAGAAATCTGAAATAAAGTGACCACAAATGGGAGTACTATGTGCCTAAACTGTAGTGTTTTCCCAAGGTAAACATGATCAGGTTCGCAAATATGGGCACATAAGCCGTCCCCATCACAATACCACTTACTTGCCTATAAAATTCACCTTCAAAAAATAAAACGTTGTTACAGAGGACAAGTTCCATTACATCTACCAGAATTTGAAGTTCCCTTATATCCATTCTGTGGATCCAGCAAAGATTCTTCAAAACATTGCATCCCTATGTCATGGGAAATGCATGAAAAAGGACAGTAATACTGATTGTTAAAAAGCTATTTTGTTCACTCCAAAGTTCTGGGGTTAATTTGGCTAAAAAATCCCACAAGTCTCATAAGATGTGGAGGTAGTTGTTAAGTAAAGATTTTAATTTTCTGTCGATGTAAACCACCAGGGAAAAGTCTTTGATTCCTAGGAGGCTACAAGTAATCTGTAAGGTAGGTCTATTATGTTTTTGTGTGTCTTTGGAATTCCAAAGACTGCTGGAATTAGAGGATTTTTGTTGTAAAAAAACTGTAAGATTCTAGTTGTATAATACCTTGAGATAAAGCATCTTCCAAAGACAGGTCAATATTTTTATACACCACATTTATTTTGTTCTTAGAGACCAGTGAGTGAGCGTCTTGTAACATGTTAAAAATCCTACTAACATAATCTATCTGACTGACAATCGTTACACCCCCACCCTTGTCAGGTTTCATAACTCTTATTGTCACTAGTTAATTTGTCTAACAAAACACATTCTTCCAAAGACAAGTTAGAAAAACTTCTCCTTCTCTCACCAAATAGGGAATACAAGTTCCTTTCACAGACTTTCTTAAAAGAGTTCAGTATCCTGTGTAATGGGAGGTTAAAAGTCTTTCTCAAGGTATTTTCTAAGTAATTGTTTCCTCTACCTTTGCTGAGAAAGGAAAGGATCAACTTCCTGGTAAATAGTTTTAACTCTAAAATCACATTTGTGGTGCTACTTTTTTTAGGAGCAAACTTAAAGACCTTCTCAATCAGTTTGAAGTATGTGCCATCAATAGTTAAATCACTATGGTTAAATATATGAAAAACATTTTTAGTAAAAACTCTGCCATCACAAGATACTTCTGTATCACAATTGTCACTCAGAACTATTAATTCGGACCTTTCCTTATTGTGTATCCTTGTCCCCGAAAGTTCCTTCTGCCTCTCAGTGTTTTGGCTTGTTCATGAAAATTTATCTGAGTCCTTCCCACTTGATTTTTTATCCTTTCCAATCTCCTGGGTAAAGGGTGAAATTCCTAGGAATCTAAAGGTCCTGTCACATTCTCCACATGTTCTAAATTCTCGTTAGTGTCTGTACAGGCATTGTCCTGCAAACCTTTGAAGTTCAATGGTAAATCATTCATATCTTCTACATTTTCTCCTTGTTTGCGTACCCTATCTACTAAAAGGAATCTAGGGCAGATGATCAAGTTTTGAGAAACTCGAAATTCATACGGACAAGAAAACTCGAACATAAAAAAAAAAAAAACACAAAAATCTAAAATAAAATCTACTTTTTTACATTTATGCAGGGGGTCAAGCCCCCTGCAAATTATATATACCAGCTCTGAGATCACACTACAGTGAAGAAAAGGGTAAATTTCCTGATCCTCACTGTACTGTGATCTCCATTCAAAAGCTGTGAGTTTTGGAAATTCAATCATATGGTCTTGTCTGTAGGAATTTCAAGTTTCTGAAAACTCGATCAACTGATAGGGATCCATTAAAAGATATGCTTTACCTTCCTTATAATCTCTGATGTCACTTAACAATTTATTTTCCTTTTTCTTCACCCCAGTTGAAGCATGATCATTTACAAATTTGAAAATATTATCCTATAGATTTTGATAATCATAAAACAATAAATCAATGGTAATAACATTGTTCAATATAGACCTTTGTTCATTAAATTCTCAATACTGTAGAATTAAACTTGATAATAAACTCAATTAACTCTGTTCCATGTCTGTTGAACATGTCAATTAAAGCCAAAAAAATCCTTGGATCCTTTAAATACCCTGAATGTAAATTTATAGAGTCTGAACCCCTTAGGAATTTCCCTTTGCTTTAAACATTCTGTAAGGTATGCATTGTCAATCTGCAATGTTCGAAGCTTTCTTAATTTTTTTCTAAGTCTGTAAGTCTAATTATCAGGACTTCCCATGCTAATTCAGGCTGATAACCAGTCTCAAAGACTTGCATATACATTTCTATATGGGTTAACTTGCAGGTGGGGAAAAGTCTATAGGAAAGCCATCACTATGAACAGATTTATGACTGCCTACTGCATCACATTTTTAATTTAGGGCATTGGATCATAAGCACACTTTACTGGGCAGTCCATACAGGAGACCTGTGAGTCACAGTAGTGCCAGAGACTTCCTACACACTGTATTATGATAGCTATAGCGTGATAACACTACAGGATGATGTTCTATTGTGTCTGTCAGAGTAGCTTTGGTATACCGACTTTGTAAACCACACTGCTGCCTCCACATAATACCACCATTTGCCATGCATCAGCCTTGACAGAAGCTCCATACACTTTTGCTAGTAACAAGCATATGAAACACAAGGAATGAATGGCTAGTTTTCATACTGCATTGCTGTAATGGAGGATTACTATAGTTCACAAATAAATAAACAACAAAATACTTGCATGCCTCTTTGGTTACTTTGACCTTTTTCATATTTTTGCTTGTCTTTTGTGGTCTGTGACCTTTTCTCCAGTTTGTTGCTCTGGTGGTACATAAAAACATGGGGAGAATCAAGAAAGGATTATGGGGACTATTAATGTTATTTAATTATACATTTGTTAACAGAGTAAGCCCACTGTACACGAGTGTTCCTTTTCAGTGGCAGAATGGGTGTCTGGACAAGTGATTTACTCTGAGTCCCACAGCTGACAAATAAATGTTCTACAGATTAAAGTTCCTAAGGATGTCTGTATTTGTTGTATTACATCAAAGCATAAACATAATGGTGTTATGTTTCACTTCCTCCAGTCACAATTGTTTACAGTAAATTTTTAAACTATGCTACAAGCAGAAGGCTTGTGCTCAAAGATCCTGTTCTAGTTCAGTTTTAAAGTTACATTTAAATTATGATTAGCGCTCCCACCTTGTTGTAGCACTTTAATGGCAATCACGCAATATACACAAAGGATCGTCTCCACTACTGTGTTACTAAAATAAAGTGGTCATAGGCAAACTCTTCCCAGTAAGGTTAAAAGTGCACTATAGGATGGCTTCTGATGGTAGAATCATCAGGGCATTGTTGCTCACCTAAATGTTGTAGCCTGCATTGTAAAAACGATATGTTGAGCTGCTCTTCACTGAACAGATATGTGCTTTTAATCAGATGCTTAATCAACATGTTGCTCATCACTTTTACATATCTTCAACGCATATTGTGTTATGTCTGACTTAACCTTGGAAAAGTGAGTAACATAACACATCAGGGTGCAAAACAACCATCATTTCCCACAGCAAGTATAGGGTAAGTTTTGTATAACACAATGGCCTCACTGGTTTCAGAGGTGTTACTGTTCATTTTTCCAGTCAAGGGGCTGATGAATTTCTCAGTATAAAGCCAACAGTTTTTTTGAATAAGGCTTCTTAAATGTTTATTCCAAACAAGACCTTCACCTGTATCTGCACATAGGAGCATTCATGCAACTGGTAATTCCATACAGCTTGTCTTAACTGCAAATTTGTTGTGGCCATGAAACATGTATTTTTGTACATCCCAAAGTTTTGAATCATCCTTTTATTGTAGCTGCAGGCCTTTGGATTATGGCTGTGAATTTGCATCAGTTTATGCAGGAGCAACTTAAGTAAAGATAATGTTTATAAGGGAATCCTGCTGCTCACGGAACAGTATACTAAAAATGTGAATTGTCACTTTTTTCCATTGATTACCATGTTTCATCAAAAATTGTCAATTGAGCAAACTGAAATCACATAGCAGTGGGGTAAAGGAAATTTTTCTTTATCCCCTAATATTGTGCAATTTCTGAGTTACAATATTTTGGAGATGCAAGTATGTACCTCCCTGCAATTGTTTTTTTTCTGTTTTCTTTGCAGTTTATGATGTCTGATGTTTGATTTTTGTTTCCCCACTGGAAATAATTCAAATGAAACTGTACATAACGTTCAGACATAAATCAATCTTTAGTACATCTAAGTATCCTGTTAACGCTACTAGGTTTAACATTACATTTTATTAATCTTTTTTTCCCTAAAATACTTGAGTGCTTCTTTTACCTCTGTCTTTTTATGTTCTCTGTTTCTGCCTCTGTTGCACTCCTTTACTTTGGGTATATTCAATCTTCTTTGCATTCTGCCAGAAAACACATCCTGTGGAGCATGATGTATTAGACATGCTTGTGAACTAAACATCAAGACTTTTAGTATGACAGTTACACAGAGGTGCATGACATGAATAAAAAGTGGAGAACAGGAAAGAATGATATGTGAAAGTATATCTGTAATAAAATATTTTTCTCCTTTCAGATTCACACTTGCATCAATGCTTCATCCTGATTGGATGCTAATGCTGTTTTTTATTCATGTTCATTTGACTGTATCTGTCACGCTTGGATTGCTGCTGATTCCCAAGGTATTAAGAGTTATTCTTCTCACTTTTTAAAGCACGTTTATAAAGTGATGTGTAACTACTTGAAAAATGACACATCCCATAGGAAAAATGAAGTTCTATGAACCGATTGTGTAATTATATTAACTGAAGCAATCTGAGTACTGCTGCTAAGTCAAGATTCAAAGGTCTTGCCTTTTCATTGCTGCAGTTGTTATTTTTATTTATTTATTTTTATTGGCTAACAAAGGCAGCTAATAATGACTTGATAATATTTAGACTAAATTAGCCATCAGTAAGTTCAAAAATTTTTAAAAGCATTGGTTATTATAAAGGTACTTGTTTGGGGTTATATTTTGTCTTATTAATATTCATTCTCTTTTAGCCTGTGTTATCACATCCCGTTGAAACATACTTTGACTACAGTACTTATCATACCTCTTAAACTCTTTGAGCAAGAAATCTGGACAAACCCATAAATAAAAGTGGGACAAAAGCCCAAAAATAAGGACAATTTTTAAAACTGCTCTTACAAACTTAGAAAGTTGATAGAATAACAGCTTTTGCATTAGCATGGATTTCATGAAGGTTATGAAGATGGAAACTTAAATGTCTGTCATTATTTTCTAACTTCAACTTTTAATGATTTGCTACTAATTTACCAGAAAACCATAATTTTATGAAAAACGGACCAAAAATATTAGGCAAACGTCTGGACATTCTGTGAAAATGTGTGCAGTTGAGAGCTATAGTACTTATCTGTTTTTTTGTATGTATCTATAATCATCAGTCATGATTCTGACCCATCAAATGGTTATCAGGTAGCTGTATTACATGAGTCTATATCATTTTGTTGAAAAGCTTATTCGTCTAATCACTATTCATTGAACTCAATTAAGCAAAAGCTCTTTTCAGCAAATGATCATTTCAGCTTCTCTCCCCACACCCTTGCTAGCTAAATATACCATCTTAGACATCACACTACAGTGGGGAAAGGAGAAAATTCACAATGATGGCCAATTACTTCTTTTCCCTGAGAAATAATTCACTGAAATGATCGTTCACTGAAAAGAGCTTTCACTTAATTGAGTTTGATGAATAGTGATTTGACAAATAGGCCATTCGACAAAATGATATAGAACTGTATTACACTGGCTAGCTGACATGCTTGTGGTCAAAACGCAAATGATCATCCGGTCCAGTGACAATGTAGAATGTCTGGACAGATTTTAAGTTGTGGAGATAAAGAACATACAAAATCATTCACATTGCTCACTGGCTTCTGGGTTACAGCCCTGACAAGCATTCTACTCTTGGCTTCTGTGTGACCACCCCACTTCTGACACTTCGGCCCACAAATGGATAGTGGAGTTGCCCATTATGTCCCAAGCTAGTCAGCAGTTGGGAGTAACAAATACAATTTTCAAGTCAAGCTCTTTGATGAGCAGCTTGATGTTTTTTCTTTAATAACAAAGCTTGGGAGCATAACCTGTAACTTTTTTCAGTTAGTGGACGTGTACATTTTTTTTATATTGAGTTTTTACTTATTTATTTAGTTATTAGCCATGTAAGCCCCCTGAACATATTTGCGTCTTTTCATGCGTGACCTGGGAGTGCTATCTGTTTAAGTGGCTTGCTCAGAGTCACACATAAGGAGAATAAATCACATCCTGAGCTACAGGAAAATGTTTATTAACAGCTGATAGCTTTAAATCTCTGCATTAACTGGTTGTTTGTAGACAGGAATAGACAAATAATTAAATCATGCCGGTATATCTAGATTTTTAATTCTTAACTATTTACATTTGAAATTATTTAACAAAGTACACAGTCCTAACATCAAGTCTCTTTTTGCTTATAATGAAACACAAAGAGGTATATGTTTGGTGATGAGGAAGTTCTGTGTTTTATTTTTTTTTTGTTTGTTTTTTAGTGTCAATATAACAGTTTTCTTGTTTCATGGGAACTACATGAGCACAGGAGATCATTTGGGTTGTATCTGTATGGATGTGAAACCTGTTTAATAGACCTTGGAATTTATTCCAAGACTATTGCTTCCTTAGTAGGTGTGCTTGACTGCTAAACATTTTACAAAGTTTTAGACCCCAAAAATTAAAAAAAAAATCTAAACATTAAGTCAAGGATAATGTTTTGAGTGTGTCTAAGAGTGAAAACATTTTTTTCAAAAGATATTAGATACAACTGAGTCATACTATTTAATCAGTCTTCCAATTCCTCAGAATATTCAAAGAACTACAGGTATCCTCCTTCAGAACACATCTGCAGTTATTCTAATGCCTCATAAATGTTAATTGTGAAGTCTTGAAAACAAACTTTTAAAAATTACACTTGCAGATGTTTACTGACATAACTGACAAGATGAATTCCATTCCTTGTAATGTTTTACATAAACACACTGATTCTAAAAAGGCAGCTTCTGCCACCTACCCGGTAGTGGTGTCTGATTAAAGTGAAGATGAGTATAATGACATTCATGAGGACTTCACCTGGAAATCTGTGGAGAATATCCCACCGGAAAACCTGAACGTTACTGCTATCATAAGTGTTATTTAAATTAGAGAAATATTGCTCTCCTTTCTGGATTGTTACTATACCTTTAAAGATCCAAACTGTGAATAATAACGCATGTGAAAGCCGAGTATTTCTGCAGTAGTCAGTGCCGTCTTACACATCTTGTGGGGCTTCAGCCCCATGCTCTTACCTCCGCTTATGCTAACTCGAGCCTTGACACACCTCAGGGCGAGGACAGAAATAAAAAGTCAATTACTGGTATTCCCAATGTTGGTCTATACAATAATAAGTTTGACTGCTCCCTTCTATCTTTTCCTGTTTTGCCTCCTATCTACGTAGGTATTTATAGGCACTAAGGGAATTGTACTGCAAGGGCCTAATATAATTTCTAATGATTTTAAGAAACTGGACATGGTTCATTCTGTTACAGACAAAACTCATTCTTCCAGTTTAGAACAAGTCATTCTGATTGTTGGAAAATCAAGTAATAATATCATGACTAAATTGTTGACATCTCCACACAAAGTTATTAAACTGTTTGAAGTCCTGGATAAAATGACCCATGTAATTTGTTCTTCTGGGTTTAGGTACTGCATATGTTATTGTACATGACCATGTACCAGAGCAACCCAATCACCTGTTTATCTCTATGCTGAAGGACAGTGCTATACGTACTATAACAGCAAATATTTTATGAGTCCTCACTGTAACACTACATCATAGCATTAGAGTGTTATCCCTCCTTAACAATAGGTATTTGAGAAGTGCTGATTACAACTATAAATCATAACATTATGGTTTTAGCCCACCTACCTTCTCTTTATCTCTGTCAGGGTTTTAAACAGTAGTCCATTGTTCCCCATGAAGGCTTACAGTGGTTTGTTGTCAACTTTCCATGGAACTTTGGAAGGTGTACAAGGCACTCCATATAAAGTCTGCATTACGAGGCAGTTTCCTCCTTTCTTTATGTCATGTATCAATCCTAGGGACCTGGAACATACCTCTCAAATGTACAGATTTTCGTAGAATGTCCAGATCTTTGCCTCATATTTTTGGTTTGTTTTTCATAAATGTGTGGTTTTCTGGACTGGTAGCAAATCATTAAAGACTGAAGTTAAAAAATAATGACAGACATTTGAGTTTGAGACTTTATACCCTTCAGAAAATGTATGCCAATGTAAAACCTGTTATTCTATTGACTTTCTAAGTTTGTAAGAGCAATATTTAAAAGTTGTCCTTATTTTTGGGCCTTTGTCCCACTTTTACTATGGCTTTGTCTAGATTTCTTGCTTTAAGAGGTTGAGAGGTATGAGTCTGGAACTGTCTCAAGCAATTAACCTAAATAGTTAAGAGATACTACACTACAGAAAAAAAGATAAACAAGGGTGAAATGCTAAGCAACAGTCATAATTAATAATTAAATTATATTAAATGTTTCAGGGAGTTGGTAGAAGATAGATTAACTGTTACAGTCACTGCTCTTCAAAGATTTACTGTTATAGTAAGCATAATTACATATTATTGTACTCTCATCTTTATAGGGGTGTCAATAAATCATAATGTAAGGACAGAATCTCAACCAGTACAGATATAACAGAAGGAGATGGACATTTACAGGATTATCTGTAGCACAGCTATGCCAAAACCTGTTCTTGCCCTTTACTGTGTATGTAGCTTATAATGATCCATGAAGACGTGGAGTCTGGGTAATGTTGCAGCCACTAAAATATCTTGTGCAGCAACATTAATAAACACACTACTGATATTGCTGCTAACCTAGCAAAATGCACCATCATTTTGTCTTGTGCAGATTTACTGTATTTGTCATAACGGAAAGCAGGGCAGTGGGCCAAACACTTATACAGTCTGCTTATTAACTACTAGAACCTCTTTCTGTTTGCAAAGATAACCCATTGGTTAGTCTTCCTAATTTTCTGGTCCTTTTTGTATAATGTGACAGCTGTTTGTGTGCATTAAAAAACCTGTATAATATTTACCAGCATTTGGATTGTAACTATATAACTTAAGAGTTTGCACCTCGGCGACAATATGTTAAGAGATTGGGGATGTGAAGGCATAAGTCTGTATTGGAGCATGTGTGTGGGGGGGTTGTCTCCCTACAAGAAAAAGTTTTTTAAATATACTGCCAACTGCAGGTATATCATAAGTAGAGTGATGAATCTGAGGTAGTAAAGTAAACCTTAAGTATTGCATAGCACTTTGGAAACATTCAGTCAGAAAGAACATCCATAAATCATCTGGATAAATGATGATGAAGAAGGCTTGGCACCTGTAGACAAGTGCAAATGAAGAAACATAGTTCATACGTTATGTGATAGCTACAACCCATATCTTTAACTAATTCTCTAGAATGACAGTTGGCAAGAATGTATTGACACTAAAACAATTGCTCAGTTATCTGAATTTAGTATTCGGAATAATCTGATATTCCAGAACCATGAAGTTCCTTGTGTGAAACACCTACCTCTGCATAAGTATGGTGTATAATAGTTGCTAGCATTAAGCTATGAGCTCTTATAGATGGTTATGACAAATTCAAGTCAAAAGCAAAAGCATTTTGTCTTTGTTTGCTTTATTTGTCAAGCATTTAATAGAACTATAAAAATGATATGCTGCAGAGTAAAATAATTTATTTAAATATATCTGTCTCATGTCAAATCTTTGTATAAATTTGATTTTGATAATCTATTTCTTGTTAAGATAAATAAAAACAAACATCAAACTCCAACATAAGTCCTACAAGTTAGTTTTTGTTTTGCTATGGTAGTTAATAACACTAGAACACTACATAATGAAGACTTAGTTTAGGTTCTGCCAAAAAAAAAAAAAAAAAGACAAACTAAATCAAAAATAAAAAAATAGAAATATAATCTATATGTAAATAACTAATGGTATAATAACATAAAGTATACATAATATATCAGAAGCAAATAAAGCTACAATTAGATATCTTTGATGATGAGTGATCCTAGTTTGAATATATCAGGTATAAGGCGTTAGAAATTGTAACGTGTGTAAGTCTTCTGGTTTATAGTCAGACTCTATGCTGTTTCATACTGTATTGAAGGTGATGAGCTAATGAAAATGAAGGCATTAAGAGAATAGTTCAAGAGGAAATGTGTTACTGACAAATATAGGATAGAATGAAGACAGAGGAAGGAAAGTGACTTGAAAGAAGGTCTGGGGAAACAATCATAACTACAAAATTTCTCAGAAGAACTATGTTTCAAGTCGGGTTCCTATCAGAAGACCAAAGACACATTTTGTCGAATGCGTCTTCATCGAACTTCAAATATCGAAAATGCAAAATGATGAAGCGGCATATAATCGAATTCTTTCCCTGGGAAAGAAGTCGATTGGCCGCTTCTGTCACTTTGCTGTTTTCGGCACTGTAGTGCGATCTTGGAGTTGGTATATTTAAGTAGGGGGATGTGGGGGGCACAGCCCCCCACTTTATGTATTGTTTGAACGTGTTTTGTTTTTTTGTTTTTTTTTGGGAACAGTGATTTTTTTTTCCCTAGGAAATAATTGCTGATCCGGTAGTTCGATGTGTTGTGAATTCAAACTTTTGAGTTAGATATAACAATGTTCGATCATTTGATCGTTCGTTGTTATAATATAGACGCTTTCAATCATGGAGAGGCAGTTGTACTATTATACCAGGCCCTTAAGTTATGTGAAGCAGTCCTGTAAGATGCCCTGCACATAAAACAACTGGGTCTTTATTATAACACAGACATTATGGAACATTGAACTGTATATGGTCAAGACCATATGACTTGACGTTACATAAAGTCAAAGAGTAAAAAAGATTAACAAAAATCTGAGTTTTTGTGGGTGGTGCAAGCCCCCCCTGTACTCCCACACACCCCAAAAATTATATATACTACAAAATTGTACTGCAGTAGGGAAAGGGTAAATTCCCTGATCACCACTCTACTGCCATCTCTGTAGAAAACATCATATTTTCCAAAAGTGAGTCATATGGTCTCAGCCATATAAAGTTCAAATTTCCAAAAAGTCAAGATTCTGATGGGAACCAAAATAATACAATTTGCAGTTAAGTGTAGATGAACTTCAACTTTTATTCAAACCTTTTGTTAGTTATCTGTATTTCTGATGTTGTGTGGGATGGATTCAAAGACATTTCTACCTATTGCCATGGAAGGATTACAGCAATTTATTTTTGTGCTGGGATTAAGAAAAAAATTGTGCATTCTGGTTATGTCTGCAGAGATTGTAGTTTCATATAAGGGTAACAAAACCATGTCTCTTGATTTAAATTTTTTAACACTTGAAAATATGTTGCCTTACTTTTAATGGCCATATCAAATGCTGTTTAAAAAATAAATCTATATCAGTGATTATAGTTCAGTCCTCAGGATTCTGAGACTGAAGACATTACTTGATTAGCCATGAGAGTTTAAGGTTATTAGTTCCAAATCAGACAGTGCTATATTTCCTTTCATTAAAAATGGATCAATGTGAGTATCCTAATTATTAAACAGATCAATGCGATCCTGTAAGAGAGATAACTACTGAATGGGTGAAAAGCAAACATGAATTTGGTAGCAATCACTGAATTTGACAACCGTAGTATATGAATATACAGAGTTGTGGGACAACCCTCTAGATATCCTCTTGCTAAATGAAAAATGTCACTTCAATTTATTACTACAGACCTGTTAACCATTATCAATTCAAATAAATATTATGGTTTTATGTATAAATTACTCAAAGATGTAATTGTGAATCTGGTAGGGAGGTTCAGATGCTCTAAAGAAATCCCAAAAACCATAGACACTGAAAAATCATTATTCAGTGATATATGTTTAAGAATCAGTGACCCGATGTAATCTGTACTAGTGTTACAAAATAATTACTAAATTAATAACACAGGATTTCCCTCGAGTCATGTTGAAAAAATTGAGAGCTAATAAGTATTATATTTCATTTTATATATCTATATCTATATACGGAAACACTTTATATGCTCAAAATCCTGAAATATCAGATTTCAGAATCTCAAGCCCATAAAGTGGAAAGGCTAAAACATCGAACACCCAGAAGTGCGAAATTCAAAATCTCGCATTTCGGAGATTTTGAATTAGAAGTTCTGGTGTTGCTCTGTGTTCATGGATTGAGGTAAGTGTTTATGTTTTAAGGGTTTTGGGTAGGGGCTGTAGTGTGTGTTAGTGTGTTTTGTTACTGTGGTGTGTGTGTGCGAGGGAGATGTAGCTTGTGTGGTGGTGTTTCATGTATTTGTGTATGCAGTGCAACCTTGGAGTTAGTATATTTAAGTAGGGGGTGTGGTTGTACATAGGACTGGGTTGTGTGTTTGTTTGTGGGGAGTAGGTGTGTGCATGTGTATGTGTGTGGTGTGTGTGTAGTATAAAAGTCACAATTTTGAATTTTGCGCTTCTGGGTGTTCAATGTTTTAGGCTTTCTACTTTATGAGCTCAAGATTCTGAAATTCGATATTTCAGGATTTCGAGCATATTAAGTGAATCCCTATTTTGAGTTTCAGGATTTTGAACTTTCAGTCTATAGTTTTCAGGATTTTGATTTTCAGGCTTATAGTGTTTCAGGCTTCTGATAGGGAACCATATATATATATATATATATATATATATATATAATATAAAAGAAATTCTAGATTTATACAGCCCCCCACCCCCACACCCTGCAAATTATAAATAGCATCTCTGAGATCACAATACAGTGGGGAAAAGGATAAATTCCCTCAATTCTCATTGTATTGTAATCTACATAAACATGGTTTAATATTCAAGTTTTCAGAAACTCAAACATATGGTCTTGAATATATGAATTTCAAGTTTCTGAAAATTCGATAATGTCATATAAACCCATATGTATATGCATGCCTTATACATTATATTATCTCTGACAATATAATAGTTATATTAACAGAATTATATTTACATGTACCCTGTCTTATTTATATCAATTGTTATTTTCCAAGGTTAGGACAATATACATATTTAACTTATTATTAAACACTGTAGTATGTGGTGATTTGTATGTTGACTGGCATGTTTGACAAAAAGAAATCTGCAATTTGATTTGATGAAAGACAGGAGTTCTTACTTAGTTTTAATGTCTTTGTTATACCCAATCACAAATCTTCAAAACCCAGAAATTCCATAGCATTTGACCCAAATCCTAGAAAAAAAATGTTTATTTTCAAGATACAGAGTACAAAACAGGTATGGTATACTAATAAAGTGTCAGCATGGCATCAGAAAAGGTTTTGGCACTGTAACTTGCTATTGTCTGATTTATGATGCAATTTATCTTTGATAAAGCTCTATTAAGTAACACATTCCCGTTGCCCTCAAAACGGACTCTGACATGCTCAGCGAGTATGAACTTTTAGTTGCTCTTTCCTTGGTTATGCAGATGGCCCAGTGGACTGGTACTGAAGCTACCTGTTTTATAAAACCATCCCTGTACACTAGAGAGACACATCATCCAAGCCTACCACCCTTACGTAGTGAACAAGGATCAGTGATTGGCCTAATAGTCTTCTCCCTATTTTTCAAACAGCTACTCACTCCTTAAATATATATACCTTTTTTGCAGATGGCTTCCTTTTCCTGCTTGCTGTAAAAACCTGTGGTAGGTATCAGATGCAACACCATCAGAAGTAAATTTATTTTGAGAATGATTCGATGCACATAGCCTGGTTGTAATCTCCTAAAATCTCAAGTAATGCCCTTGGATACCCATCAGAAAATTGAAACTCATGCCACTTTATCCCTGTTAGAATTCCACGGGAAGCCCTATATCTTATTGTCAAACAAATAGCTTTTACTCCAGTTTTACCCATCCTTATCCTTTGGGACCCGTAGGAAAAATATCAGGACTACCCTTAAGCAATTAAAAATGATATACAAGATTAAAAAAATTTCTAGTTGCAGACATAGGTCATTTATATAAAATCATATTTATTACACATTTAGACTGAGCTACCCCACTAGATGCGGTTTGTTCTGCAAGGTACATCTATCTTCTCTAAAGAAGCATTTTTGCCATCTTTCGTTTCATTATTCTTCCTTTTCTCAGGCATCATCACTGGGGAGCACTCTCCGCTGGTAATGTCCTGTTGACAAAACAACAGACCAAGGCACATTTCTACTCCCACCAACTCAGTTTAAAACTACTGTACTTGCTAGTGCCTGGCCATAAAACTCTCATTTAGCACCACTCAGCATCTGCTAAGATCTCACTATAGTGCAGCACTCACCAAAAAGTAGCATCCATCTGTTTTGCTATCCAGTGAAAGAGCGTTGTCAAAACTTTTTACAACACTATGGGATCCCTTTCCAGTTATTATCATAAAAAGGACTTCATCAGAACTGGAGTCTAGTGCTTGACCTTTTCAACACATAGGCTGCCATTAGGATGTAGGCACAAATGCAACACTTTCATTCCTAAACATTGTTACTGTAAATGCAGATAAAGAAACTAAATATATATTAATAATTAATAATTAATTAATAATATATTAATAATTTACTGTGGAAATATAGGGTTGTAATCAGCCAAAAAAGCTTCACATCTTCTAGGAATCCAATTTGACTGAAAGATAGAATAACACTAGACTCCATTTCTGATGAAGTCCCTTTATAAACCATTTTTGGATGAAAACGTCTTCTCAACAACTATGGAGTTTATGTGACTTGTGATTTATGTCCCAGTTTAGGACCTATTTTCTAAATAAAGATTGTTTTTGCATACCAGCATTTTCTACAAGGTGGATTGGGACTTTGTGGTTTTCAGCCAACTGGTGCACTATTATTTGGTTATAAAATAAATATAATGAGTGGAATAGCTTATGCGACAGTAATGATAAGGAACAAAGTCATGTATAAGGGCTGAAATTGTGCAGTTGCAGTTTTGGTTATGCCTGGACAATCTGAAAGCTGTAGTATTCTACCTTTATTGCAGGTGTTTGTACCCTGCACCTACTGAAAAAAAAAACGGGCTTTCAATTTAAAATATTTAAACTATTTTTTATATTTACAAATATGCTAAGCAATAAAGAATTTTCATTTTAATTCCATACACATATATGTTTACAAGCTTCCTTTTTCAGCTTTAACAAAAACTGCATATATTTTATTTTAATGCTTACAATCCATTTTCTATGCATATCTCTTATTGCACAGAACAATCCTATATCTTTCTAGCTATAATTTCCAAATTATTCATATAATAATTTCATCAAATTTTCTATTGTAATAGTAATTCTTTTCTATATAAACCAAAGGCATGTGATATGTTTGTGCATTTTAGTCCAACCTTGTAATCCCAAATACATTCCCATCTCTCCCCATGCATTTTAGGCATTTCCCATTCTAAAAAGAAGCACTCTTATGTTATTGTATTCTAACCCTTTTGAATATAACCTCTCCAAAACTTATATTTTGTGAAACATCTTAAAGATTTTTGTGGGGTTGGAAAACCTTCAAAGGAAATCATCTAATTTATATTTTTTCACTAATTTTTGTTTTTTTCTCAGTACTACCTCCACCATGTCTTTCCTCAAAACATCCAATCCACATTCACAATATTTTTATAGCTTTCTTTGCATGCCATTTTTCATATCTAAATCTTTTTCTTCCAGTAACAGTTGTGTTTCCATTTCTGTCAGTTCTGTTACTTCTGCATTCAGATTTCCTCTCCTGTCTCATTATCCTTCTTCCAAATATCCTGATATTTTATTTTCATTAATATTCCTAAATTAATTCCTTTTCTTGTCATATGTTTTAACACAAATACACTCGTAATGACGCATAATGAAGCACAGACTACTAAAGGCTGTGCTACATCCAGGCCACATTCCTGTCTGGCTCTATATACAACGCTTCCCTTGAATTGATTACTTCTAATTAATTCTTGCTCCCCAAATACCTAACACATAACTGACTTTCTATTACTGCAATTTTATTAGCATGACATTTTAAAATCTATAATTCTGTATTTACCATTGTATTTACACTTCTTACCCAGTTTGTTATATTCACATTTCTCCTTTTCAAATACTATTACTAAGACATTTCAAACCCTTATCTTTACTTTTCTTTTTTTTAATCATAACTTCATACTTTGTATTTCTTGTATAACACTTTTCATGTCTTCCTTTTTTTTTTTTCTCTCAAAAATTTTTTTATTAATTATATGAATAGCAAGACAATTAAAAGATTATACATAACAAGAAGGCATAAATGAACATATAACAATTCATCTAGTGATAACAACCTTCATGAGATTTTGATAAGTTATTTAGAAATAAAACATACACCATATGTACACTATATACAAGTTAGGCAACCTGAGAGAAAAAAAAAAAAATGTAACATTAACTATTTAATATGTTTAGAACCTTTTCTAACACAACCTTTCTAATAGCTTTTTTTTTGGACTTCCACCTAAGTATATTTGAGCATCAATAAATTTAAAAGCCATTTTCTGGAAAGTAACCCATTTTAATTTAGAACGATCAATCCAATTTTGTATTATATAAAGTTTTAGTAATGAGCAAATAAAAATGATAACATGAATATCAACTTTTGAAAGATGAATCAATGGAATATGTAGAATAGCAAATTCCGGATTTTGATATCCCATTTTCTGCAGTCTGACTTTCAAAGATGTCCACAATCTGTGAGAAAATGACAATACCATAGAATATGAAGGAGGTCTGCTTGGGGATGAGAACAGCATGAACAGGGACTTATTTGGGTTAAATTTGTTTAATTTGATTGGGGTAAAGTAGGCATCATTATTAATCATTAATTGTGTGTATGCTAATTTTTAAAAGGCATAAATTCCTTAGTGTGTCTAATAGCCAGGACTTTCTGAGATTCTGACAATTGGGAATTATAATTCAACCAAACATTAGATAAAAGACAGTTGTGGTCCATCATTAAAGAATTAATTAATTTATATGAGTTTGAGAGCATTTTATCAGATGATGAAAGTATTTTGATAATCGTGTTAAGGTTTTTCAATTGTGAGTCTATGGGGACCAGAGATACAAATTTGTTTTTAATTATTGCTCTTAGTTGTGTAAGAATTGGTGAGTAATTCCAGTTTACTTTCAATAACTTATGCCAGTCAGATAAAGGCAAGTCAAGATATTTCAAAACATCTCCTACTTTTAGATTTTTAATTAAAGAATAGTTTGTTAAGTTCAAAAGTTTATTGTCTAATAATATATTTGGGTTTAGATGAATTGGCTGAACATGGTGCGAGATCTTTTCTAGTTTACACATTTTGAGTAAGGTTTGGAAATCTCTAATCTTTTGTTTAAATACTGTAGATATATTTTTAATAAATAAACTATCCAGAGAGATAAAGGGAATAGCTTCAGGATTTAAATTATTAGAAATGACATAATTATACCATAATTTTATCCATAAAGAGTGATTTGGATAAGAAGTGTTATTGAATTTAGAGATAGTAAGAAGTTTATTGGATGAGACAATCAAATAATAGAGATAAAGATTAGGTAAACCCAAACCTCCCTTGTCCTTCTAAAATGCCAATCTAGAATAGGAAATTCTAACAGATTTAGGGAACCATATGAATTTTGCCAAAGCTTTATTTACAGACTCAAAAAATTTTTGAAATTATCTGATCACATGATGAGAATTGGTAAAGAAATTTAGGCAGAATATTCATTTTAATAATGGCCACCCTTGAAAGAAATGAAAGGTTTAGATGCTTCCATCTGTCCATATCAGACAATATAGAGTTCCATAATTTATTAATATTATTTTGAAAGGAAGATTTATTATTGTGTTCTAAATTGATTCCTAAATATTTTATATTATAAGTAAACTGAAAATGATTGTCTGGAAACAAAAAGATTTATGCTAAATGATTTAAGGGAAAATATGAGTTTTGTAGAATTTAAAAGATAGTTGGAAACCAAAGAAAAATAATCAATAGAATTCATTATTTTTCTGTAATCAGATAATGGAGTTTGAAAGTAGATTACTAAATCATCCATAAAAGCAGAGAAATGAATATTAGTATTAAGAATTCTAGGGATGTTATGAAAAGTATTTTGAGTAATAAACAATAGCAAAGGTTCTAAGTAACTGTTGAAAAGAAAAGGGGACAATGGACAACCCTGTCTTGTTCCTTTAGTGATCTTTATCGAGCAGAAAATTGACCATTAATGTATAGTCTAGTAAACATATTCTTGTATAAAACTTTTAAAAATTTATAAAGAATAAGGGAATATTAAAACATAACATAGTTTGAAATAGAAAGTTCCAACATACTCTGTCAAAGGCATTTGATGCATCTATAATCAAAGCATATATAGGGTTTGGATTTTTCTTAATGAGATGAAGTATAGTCTCTAAAGATAGAGTATTATCCCAAGCATGTCTCTGAGACATAAAACCTGATTGATCTGACGAGATAATTGAGGGTAAAATCCGTTTCAATCTGTTAGCCAGAATAGATGACAGAATCTTAATATCCACGTTAATTAAAGAAATGGGTCTATAATTTACTGGGTCAGATTTATCTTTATTATTTTTAGAATTAGAATGGTTTTGGATGTGTTCCAATGAATATCTGAGATATCATTAACTCTTATATGATTGTAAACTTTAAATAGAAAGGGAAGAACTACCAATTTGAAAGTTTTGAAAAATTCTGGAGTAAAACCATCAGGTCCCGGAGATTTACCCAATTTAAGATTATCTATTGAATCCGAGATTTCTTGTACCGATATAGGGGTAGAAAGTAGTTTTGCTGATTATCATTAAGTTTAGGGAACTGCAAAGAGTCTAAAAAGAGTTTTGAGTGATTATCTTTAACAGAATTAGAAGAACCTGAATATAACTCAGTGTAAAGAGAGGTGAAAAGTTGAATAATCTCTTCATCAGTATTATATAATCTGTTATTATAAGATAAAGATGTAATATTTGGATTTCTGAAGTTAACTTTAATAATTCTCGCTAACAATTTAGATGGAACCTGGGCCCACTCTGAATATGAAGCAAGTAGCTTTTGTTCAGCTAAGGAGAGGTTATTTTGGTGAAGCAGAATTAAATCTTTCTGACAATCAAAAATTTGTTTTTCTAAAGTAGCATCATAGTTCAGACTAAGATGATTTTCCAACGAAGAAATTCTTGATTTTAAGAATTCCTCTTTCTTAAAGTATTGTTTTTGAAAAAGCAGCTTTACTAATAAATAAACCTCTTAATCTTGCTTTACATGCAGCCCATTGTATGTCATAAGGAATGTCTGATGATTCAAGACTATTCACCATTTCATTTAGGATTTCTGAAGCTTGTTTGCAAATATCTTCATTTGACAATAAGTTATTATTTAAGGTCCACTTATTAAACATAGTTTTATTTTTGATATTGGGTTTTATGTTCAATTTTAGTGAAATTCTTGAGTGATCCGAAAAGAATCTGGGTTCTGTAGTAAAGTCCACAATATATTTTGAAATATAATCTGAAATTAGAAAGAAGTCTAATCTGGACCACGAATGATAGCACTTAGAATAATAAGTATATATATCATTCTTGTTTATATTTTTAACAGTGCGGAGGGGATCTATTAAATTATATTCTGTCATCAAATCATTTATAGCCAGAGTAGATTGAAGATTATAGGTGACAGTGGAGCGGGAACGATCAATTACAGGGTTTATAACTGCATTCCAATCACCACCCACTATAATATGATGATCCTTATAGGATGCAAGAATATTGTAAATTTTTAAAATGAACAAATGTTGTGAATTACATGGGCCATATAGATTTAAAATTAATAAGGGTTTGTCCAAACCAGCAATAGAAGCGGTAAATAAGCACCACCTCCCTCATCATCAAATTTCTCATCAATAATATTCCCAATGAATTTTTGTTTAATGATTATAGCTACACCTCTGGAGTTAGATGAGTCACCTGAAGCTATAATCTTTTTGATCCATTTTTTTAACTCTTTATTCCAATCAATACGTGAAATATGGGTCTCTTGAATAAAACAAATGTTAGCCTGTGATTTAAAGATCATATGAAATAATAGTGACTTTTTCGCTTTATCTTGAATGCCTCTAACATTCCAAGAATCTAAAATTATGTCAACAGGCATATTCTACAAGTATAATCATTATTGATGCTATAAAAGTGAACTCAAGGTGTAAATCCAATACAACATTAAAAAGAAGAAGAAAAAAAATAAAAGAAAAAACAGTCTTTAAGTATTCAAGCAAGTCATCAAATAACATTTGTTGAAAAAAAAAGAAAAAAGTTTTTTTTAAGAACCATGAAATGTATAATAATAACCTTTATCCTAACCCTAGTGCCTACCCACCAATCCCCCTGTGATAAAGGAAGAGCAGAAGAACATGAAAAAAACATTGTAATTATAGATAATAATAACCTCAAGTTAGAATACAAATTATTCAAAGGAAGCCTAACATAACATAAAGTCTGAGTAATACTACTAAAAATATATACAAAATTAACTAACTTCAAGACGTCCAACATGCTTAATCCCTACTTCTAATACTAATCTAAAGCTCCTATCCTTAAATTGAAATTTATAGTGATTAAATGTATTTCCTCAAGTATTTCAAGAGAAAGAGAAACAAGTAAATAATAAATAAATCACACTCTGCTTAACTAGAACACTCTATCATAAGAAGTAATACAATTAAAACTGAAAGATATGTAAGATAACATATATAAGTATAACAAAACCAACTGGTAACATTATAATATAAGTAAATAAGCATAGCATTACTGAACTAAAGATAATAGTCATGCACTATCTACTGAACCTTCTTTAGTACTTTAGTGATAATTTCATTAATCAACATGGCCATTAGTATGATAAAAGCACTAATACCTGTAGAATGAGTATTTAGTTATAGTTCAAATAAAGCAAAAAACAACTACCAAGCAACCATATCTCAAAATGAAAAACAATTCAGTCTGGAGATGCATCTATTAACTAGATAATAATAGTACAGGAACTATTCAAAATGAAATATTATAAGCTGTAAGGTTTTAACACTAGATAATATACATGAATAAAGTATAATTATATTATTAAATAGTAACTTAAACAGCATCATATATATTGGACTGACTGTACAACAATGTGCATACATATAATTTTAAATCTACTTTTTGAATATTTTACTAATGACTCTGTTAGGTTATGTAGCCATACTATTCTTCTAAGCTATAGATGTAACATAGCAAAACAGCATGAAAAGACAAGGCTTTTAAAGTAAACATTTTGAACATCTAATTAAAACAGAAACAAGCAAGCTAAATGCAGTAAATCTAAGGGCTTAAATATATACAGGTAGATTCAGCTAATCATATTAAAGATAGTTATTTCAAACCTTTCAAATAAGTAAAGGCTTTCTTAAACATAAACTACTAATCATAAATATCACATCCAGCCTCTGAGAAGAGAGAGAGCAGAGAATAGAAAGAACATGAAACTTTCATATGAACAGGTATACTTTGTAACATTTGTCAAATTAAACACTTCAGTATAATATAAAATATTGTATGAAAAATATTCTGAATAGGAAAATATGTTCATTTCTTTACACATCCTTTAGAATTTTAATATATAAAACTAACCTGTTCATTTGTTTCCAGAAACATTTTCACTCTGCTTTATGAAAGTAGCAGCTTGCTTTGAAGTCATGCAGACACACTAAAAGTCACTGAATATATTATGTGACATGAATCTGTTTAAATTTAAAAGCAACCTTCATTTATGAAGAGAAAACACTTTAAATAATAGCCAGATCTATTAAAAAGTTAGTGCTATTGAATACTTGTTGAAAACAAGCAGACTTGTGTATTTGAAACTGTCCTTCTTTCCTCACAAATGATGACATCACCATCCATCTCAGAGAGACTGTAGTGTGCGCATGTTCATGCAGAGCATCAGCTGGAACTCTGAGGGGAAGATTTTCTTGCTAGAATGTTGAGATGGAATGTTTTTCCCTCCAAAAATCATTTAGCTTACACAGAAGGCTGTAACTCCAAAGCTTGTAGTAAAATTAACATATTATCTATTTACACAGCAAGCATATGTGAGAGAAAGAGAAAAAAGTAAATACAGGAATTTAAATGATTCTATTAATCCACACAAATCTAACAAGCATATATCCTGTCACTGCACACTGTCACACCAAATCCACCATGTGTAAATTACATGACAAGTACTTAAGGTAATATAATTATGTCACACCAGAATTACAAATCATGTAACACAAATACTGTCAGATTAAAGAAAAGAAAAGATCAAACCTTATTGTAGTTCTTTAACAGTAGAATATTAAGATACAGTGTCAGGAAGCTTTTTAAATATTTTAAGAAAAATGTCTTTTGCATCTTTAGGATCTGAACATACAAATCTTTTGTCATTAGCTGTGAAAGACAAGGTATTAGGATATGCCATTCGAAATCTAATCCCTCTTTTTATCAAGTCAGCACAATAGGGGCTAGTTTTTGTCTATTTAATTTGATCTGTGCAGGAAGATCTTGGGAAAATGATAGTTTGTGAGACTTCCATATGAATTGTTTCTTTGTTTTAGCAGTTTCTAGGATCTGGAAAGTGTCTTGAAAGTTTAGTAACTTAGTATAAATTAACCTTGGTGTGGAAGAATCTTGCTTTGTACGCAGTGCTCTGTGTGCTCTCTCTACAATTATAGATTTTGAAGAAGCTTCACAATTTAACAGTGTTTCAAAGATATTTTTAGTCACAGATAACAAGTTTTTATTGTCATAAGATTCAGGTAAACCACGAATAATGATTTTATTTCTTCGACTCCTGGCTTCCAGATCCAATATTTTAGCTTGTAAATCTGAAACAGTTTTATCTCTAGATTTAAAGTCACTTTCCAATAAGTCTATTTTAACCTCCAAAGCTAAGATTTTATTTTCAATAGTAACAATACTATCGTTTATTTGCTTTAAAGATTTACTAAAGTCTGCAAACTGTTCTGAAAAGTTTTGTATAGCACTTTGGATTGGTTTTAATGCTATTTTAGTTCTTCTAAAAGGAAATGTGAGGCATTTAAATCTTTATTACTTACATTGAAAGTTTGGGTAGGTTGTGTAGATGATTACAGTCTTCATGAACCTGAATCTTTTTCAGGAGAGAGCATTGAAGTATATTTGGCCTTTGTAGGCTGAGTCTCCATGGAGTCAGATTTTGTAGCCATGCCCAGAAATGGAATGCAGTTAACAGGATACCAGGAACCAGGAACAGACTGGAGCAGTAGGAGTCCCAGCAGCAGAGAGACCAAGAATGTTCTGAGGTAAAATAAATCCCAGGATAATAATTCCAGAAGAAAAAATAATCCAAATGCGTAGAAAAAGATTTATAAAATCTTTTAGTATAAAAATTTGAGGAAAAAGGTTGATGTAAAGTTGTAAAAAAAAAACAAAAGTTAAATAGCTGTGAGGAGCTCAGAGAGTAAGGACTAGACTAGTCGGCGGCCATCTTGGAATATGTCTTCCTTCTTTTAGCCATTACTATCACATCATTAGCACACACTAAAGTCATTGGTATCTCTACAAGCATTATACATTTTATTTCTTGTTTTTTCTTCTCTTTAACCACTTTTATCATAGCTGTACCATGCATTAACTTCTTTGGTGTCTCTGCTGTATGGATATATATATTTTCCAACCAACATCTATCATTTTTTTAAGTTTTTAATGATTCTGTCTACATCTCTGTCCATAGCACATGCAAATAAGCTAAAGAGATGAGGACTCATTGTAAAACTCTCTGCACTAGATCTAACTCAAAAATTTGTAGTCTATGACCACTAACCACAGACTGTCATTACAATGACAGATGCCATTACTAACAACAATACTTACATGGATGCAGGTTCTCACTTGCAAAACATTAACAGATTTTTATCTGAAGACTACTGTTTTTGTGAGGCAACCCTCTCTTCTCTGATTCACTATGCTCAGCATTGCTTCTCTCTCCTAACCTACTTCCATCCAGCCCGCCCCAGCATCATTACATTTATACACTGCATTTCTCCTTCCACATCCATTAATCTTGCCATTAAACACCCATCCAGGCAAACAAACTGTAAATCCCATCTGTTGCTAACTTTCACACACTCACTACATCCCTGCTATCACCACCTTCAAATAAATTGCCCATGTCCAGCCCTAACCTTTTTGTCACTACCTCCCACTCCTGCCGAAACCCTCAGTTCATTCATTACCCTCAGAATCCCACATTTACCCCTCCAGTATTCTGCTTCACACACCTTTGGACCCAACCTCACATTACTTTCCTCCCCACCCACTCCTCCTTAATTACACCTTCCATACCTCCCACATATTTACCCTTCACTCATTTTAAAGCAGGGACTTCTTTAACTTACAATAAAGACCACTAATCCTTGTCCCACTGTTAAACATCTTATTTTGTTCCCTCTTTTAAAGCATGTATCCCTGGAAACAGTGCTTGGATTCATTCCATACCTATGATCAGCTCCATAGCATAGCCAAAATTAGGACACACTATTCTCCACATAATAATCACTATTTACAGCTTATGGCAACAGCTATCTTAACAAGCATGTCTCTAACAACACTTTTACCCAGTACAGATTCATCCAATGCACTTCATTCTGCTATACATCTCACTTCTACAAAATCTTACTTAATTTGCCAAAGATATCCACTGCAATGACTTCCTTCCTTAGATACTAATGACAATCATCCAACTAAGAAAATACCAATTTTTAGGACACTTAAACTAGCACCAAAACGTTTCACATAAGGGCAAAAAGGAGTACAAAGGTGCTTTTATTTATATTACTTACTGAAGCTCAACTAACCATTTACTAGGGGAAACCTTACATCAAGTCTTAATTATGCTCACCTCCAACAACATATACACTCACAGTACTTTAACATTGGCAATAACTTCTTAAATACTCCTAACACATATCCCCCTGGTAACCCCCCCTTGGATTCCTTCCTCCAGTGATGTACACAGTCCCCACCTATGCTATCCTGGTAATCCTATTCACTTAATCCCAACCTCCACCTATTCCCTTTCTTAAACTAATATTAATTATGATCAACTCCTATTTCTGTTACATCATTATTAAGTTATCTCTTCCAGATAATCACATTATAAATAATAAAGATCAAAAGATTATTCATTTTAATGTCCTGAGTGTTATGAATAAAACTGGCTTCAGTGAGCAATGACTATTTACCAACAAGCCCCTTGTCCTAGCTATTACTGAAACATGTCTGCAGCCCCCTACTGTTTCCCCTAAACATTTCTTAACAGTAACTTCCACATATTCTTAAATAACTGTACATGCTCATCATTGGGCAAGGACTGTGAGTAAATAAACAGCCAAACATTGCACCATCCTTTATTGTTTGTAACTCCCCAACATCTAGAAGACATCCAAATTGGACCCTCATCCTAATCACAGTTGGCAGTTATCTAAAGCTGCTAGTGGCAATTGTATACATCTTCCCTTCAGGAAGAAATTCTGCAAAATCTAAAGAAGCAGTAACTACCATAATTAAGCATATTGTTAGAAGCAATACAATTGTCATACTGGGTGACTTCAGTATTACGACTCTTTCTGCCAAGGGCAAACAACTTGAATAATTTCATCTCACATTACAACCTGACTCAGATGTTTACCACATTCAGAAGGCAATCCTTATACAAAGTAAATACTCTCTTCTTTCCCAACATTCACACATAGGTTGAAGGGGATAACTTGCCTGCTATCAATGCCATTTACTATCTCCTAAATGCCATCCTCTCATTTAAAGCCCAAAACTCACCTCCAGAAAAAAAAAACTGAAATGAGGTATAACTGAATACAAAGTAATCTCTGTTCTCAACAGCCTGGGCTGGTCCACAGTGTACAATCAAGATAACACAGTGGTGGATTATAATAGGAGTGATTTTTACAGCATCCTATGGCCCACACATGTAAGGTGTCCCACGTCCAGTGCTGCAGCTGTTTTGAACAGATGTACCTTGAAACATTTTTTTAATTTATTTTATTTTATTTATTTTTACTTAGAATGAACCATTTTGTATTTGAACATGCAAGGGCGATGTTTAAATACACAGCCTTCAAACTTGATAAAGATTTTCTCTGTGTTACTAACACCAACTCTACATCAGTTTCATAGGTTCATAAGTTCATAGGTGATTGACACAAGAACCTTTATAAGCCTAGCCAATAATACCCATGATATGACAATATTATATCTTAATTCTCCAAATGTGGGATAAGGCAGCATCAGGGTAGTGGGTCTTTGGGTGTTGGAGCCCTGAGTCATTTCACAGATGAGTAAATGAAAAGGGTTTGTGCAATGTGTATAATTGGTTAACATCATGTGATTCATTATAAATAATGTGCTGTTAGTGTAACAACTTATCCCTTGAAGGCTTTTTAGCCGAGGTACCAGGAGACACCAGTAAAGTTGTTTTGAACTTTACTTTTGAGAGTCTTTGTTTGTTGTGTGTTTCTTATTCATTTCACAGACTGCCTTGTCCATAAGGGACATGGGCAGTACCCCAGGAGTGAATTTACAGTTCCCCATCCATTTATCCAACTTATTTTTAAAGAGAGCAAGGGATTGGCTTTATTTTATGAAGATGGGAAGCTTATTTCATAGATGAGGTAGCCTTTGTGATATGAATTTGTCTCTCCAGAAAGTTCTGTTAGATTTATAAATAAGGTTCAGGTCCATGGAACATGGAACCCTTGTAAAATTTTTCTTGCGGATGTAGAACATTTTCATCAGGGCTGGATTAGAGAATGTCTTGTAGGTCAGACATAAGTAGCCTCTCTCTAAACGATATGACATGGGGTAAAGGGATAGGGCCTTTAGTTGGTCTGCATAAAACATGTGTCTTATGCTTTTTATTTTTTTTAGTGAGAAATCTCTGGGGCCAGTTCAGTTGGTGTAAGTTTCTGGTTAGGTACATGAGAAGGGAGCATTATATTAAATTATGGGCCTGATGAAGACCAAGTACAATAGCACTATGACTTCCTTTGCTCTTAATGCCATGCCTTTACTTATATGTTGAGCCACACAGAAGGATTTCCTCACTACTGAAGCTACCTGGTGGTCAAAGTTCAGTTTAGTATCTATGTTCCTAGGTCCTTCATCATTGGGTCTACTTTTAGGGATGTGCTATCAATATTACAATTTGCAGGGATATCTGATTTACCAACGGGTATGGCCACACATTTTTAGTATTTAGTCTCAGACCATGGTTTTGACACTAGTCATTTGCCATTTTTAGGCCTGTTTTTGGATGTCAACACCATTTGGGGATTCAGTGATTGCTTCCAGTTTACAGTCTTCAGTGAACATTGGCATTCATTATTTCTGAGAATTATGTACCAAACAGGAGGGGTTCCAACACTGAGCACTGTGGGACACCACTAGTAAAAGGTTTCTTATAAGATGTGTTTTCACCAATCTGGATGTGTCTTATCAGTTAGCCAGTTGGTTATCCATCTGACAAGGTAAAGGTTTATGCCTAATTTAATAAGTTTATCTATGATCCCAAAGTGGGGGATTGTGTAGAAAGCTTTGGCCAGGTCTAGATAACTATGCATATCATTTTACTGTCATCCATGGCCCTTGTGACGTTCTCAAAGAAGTCCACCAGATTCAGCAGGCAAGATCTTCCTTTGACAAAGCCAAATTGGGTCTGGTCCAGTTTTTGAAGAGTTCCTATGTCAGTATTGATCAGGTCCATGATAATTCTCTCCATGACTTAGTTTAGCCCCACATAGTGGTTTCTGTTTTGAGAGGAACAGTAAATTTTATTTAAGTTTATAAGTGTTTAGGTTTTCCACCTGTTTCAGAGGAAGCCTGCTACAATGAAGTACTTGTTTCCTGGCTTTCTGCACACAAAAACAAAGGTTTTTCTTTCACAAACAATGGGAGTAAAATGATTTCACACTGTGAAAAATTAGAATGCTTTCTTGAAATATGGGGTATGATAGAGAGTTTTAACCTCTTAGTTTGTGTGGCATAGATATAAGACAATGTTTTATTGAAACAAGCTGACTTTGTTAGACAGTTTAATTAAAAATTTTGGAAAGTTTTAACTGAGAATGAGTGTGGAATTTATCATCAGTAAGATTTCTACTAAACATTTCCTTCTGTTGGTTATATAATTAATTTATAATAGATTGGTCAAAAAACTTGATTGCACTATGATTAAAAGTGTCATTAATATCAACACCATTACCACCATCTCTGTTATTCCTAGGGTATTGCCAGTAGTCTAAGTTCACCCCCTAGAGAACTGTTTAGCATCTAAAATCACTTTATGTAAAGGTGCACAAGCATTACATACATATAAAACTTGTACCTTTATTTGGCAATGAAAGTGTAGATTCTTCAAATACATCAGTGGGAAGATTAAACACTAAGTTATTCAGAGTTCTTGGAAACTTGTTCTTCAAGCTTCAGAAATTGTCCAGAGCCAAAACTTTTATATTTCAACACCTTTTGTTTACTGCCTCCTCATTTATATTTGAAGAAGGGCACGTGTCCCCATAAAGCATTTCTGGCTTGGGAGACACTTCCACATTGCCAAAACCAGTGTTAGTGTTTGAAGATGCATAGGACAGGAGTCAGACAATATATCTAAAGTAAATAAATATATTTAGATTGATTGCCCCATTTGAGTTTTTGCCTCCTGTTGATCTTTATAACCCCATCTTTACCATTTGCAAATCAAACAGAATGTCTATATTTTTGTTTTACATGCATGCCCATGTTTATAATCGTTAATATCCCTTTTTATTTTTTTTTTAATTTGCACTGGTGTAATTGTACGATTACATATAGTTATCATTTATTTCATTAAACAGAGCATATCATTTCATAAATTGGTTCAAAAAGTTCATTAATCAAGGTTGGCAAAATAGAAGAGTTTTGTTTGTACCAATTAACCAAATAGTCAACAATCATAAAAGAAAATACACTTTGAATGGCTCACCATTGTGTCAGAAATGTCTCATCCTACAAGATTCAGTTATTGCCTTTAAATCCCTAGAGGTAATTTCATGCTCACAATTTGTTTTTAAAAGTGGTTGATGCCAAATGTTTGAATGTATTTTTTAATTCCTTTTGTAATTCATTGAATATTTTCTCATATCATTTATATCATCAGGTGAATTAGTATTTTCACCAGTAACAGAGAGAAAAAGACATTTTCATCAGAAAGAATCCATGTGGATAATTAATTTGGTGGGGGCCATGATGCAATCTGGGTTAAATTAATTAATTTAAAACGTCTGTATGATATGCTTTTGTATACTACTTTCCTTTTGTGTTTATTCTAGTCTGTGACCAGCAGATGGTGGTATTCCATCAAAAAATACAGTTATGATCTGGTTAACTGCTGGCATTGTATTTAATTTATCAAGTCAGAATTTCCTTCAATTTATGCTGTATTATATTTATATACAATTATTGTTCTGGGGTTTGGTTCCATATATGATATTGAACTATGTAACTTCATGTTTTTGAGTTTTTATTATAATTCATTTTTTTTTCCTGCCTTGTCCATTTTATAGTGTCAGCTGTTTTTTGTAAACACTGAAGAAGATCTCATTAAGGGAATCCCAGTTTGATGCATTTTAGTAGTGGTCAGAATGAGTAAAATGTTTAATTTATTAAATTTACCTAAAGGTGCTTTTGCTTTTGTTTTTGTTTGCATAGTGCTATCCATGCACCTTAGGTTTGTTGTTGTGTGCTCTGCTGTTGATTTGTATATACATATACATACGTGTGTGTGTGTGTGTGTGTGTGTGTGTGTGTGTGTGTGTGTGTGTGTGTGTGTGTGTGTGTGTGTGTGTGTGTGTGTGTGTGTGTGTGTGTGTGTGTATGTGTGTGTGTGTGTGTATGTGCGTGTGTGTGTGTGTGTGTGTGTGTGTGTGTGTGTGTGTGTGTGTGTGTGTGTGTGTGTGTGTGTGTGTGTGTGTGTGTGTGTGTGTGTAATTACTGTCATTTAACTTATACTGTATGCAAAAGGAAAATGTTTTATAAGTCAGTTGAGATGCAGTATACAGGGCATATGGACAACATTATCCTGTTAATAATAACTTTGTTAGACTCAAGGTGAGTGGCAGATGGTAGTGGCACTTCATAAGGTTTAAGTTCTTCCTTCTCCATTTGTGCTTTTGAGTCATGTATGTGGAACTCTCGACAAATTCAGTTAAAGTATTAAAACTTTACCCGGAGGAGGTCTTTTCATCTCATTCTTGTGTCCTGAATGTTCCGTCTATGAATTCTAAGCAAGCAATAATGTCCAACAAGGTGTGTGTTAATGTGCAATTAATGCCTGCCCAGGGGTGTTGTGAGGCCCAATGCCACAAGTGGAGAGCCTCTACACCCCTGGAAGGGCATTAATTACACATTAACACACACCCTGGAGGGCATTATTGCACTTAGAGAATGGGCTCTCTATAAAATTGTGTTTTACTTATATATTTTTTTAAGTTTTATTTTTTTTAAATATATTTTTGATGTAAAATAGTTCCTCCGCCTAATGTTTCATACTTGCAGATGTTTATGGTGTTGGAGAAAGCATTTTACCTCCAAAATATATTAAAAAAATCAAACAATACTTAAAAAAGTACATATGTAAGTAAAACAGTTTACTATCACATATTCGATTGTCATTTAGATGATCGAATATATGCGAAAATCATTTTCTCAAACTGAGAGTTCGATCACCACAATGTCGAAGCTGACATGAATGAACAGCCGCTAATGTCAGCTTCAACATTGTGGTGCAGATCGCACTATAGTGGGGATTGGGAAATGTACCCTTACCCTCACTGTAGTGCGATCTCGAAGTTTGTATATATAAGTAGGGGGTGTGGGGGGTGCAGGGGGCTTGCCCCCCTGCAAATGTTATTGTTAGTTGTGGGCAGATGTGAGCATTTCAACAAAGTCGATATTCAACATTGTTGAAATGCTCCATTTGATATTTCGGTTGCTCTGTGTTTTGATTTCCGACAATATTTGTCAAAAATTGTTGCGTTCGTCTAAATGACATTCGCAAATAAGATAGTAAAACAAGTAAAACACAACAATTTTACAGAGAGCCCATTCTCTAAGGGCTGGCAGAGATCATTCTCTCTTCACTCTCTTTCACCAGGGGATCGTTGGTTCACTTTCGCACTTCACTCACTCACTCTCTCACACATACACACACACACACACACACACACACACACACACACACACACACACACACACACACACAGCCTCTCTGCTTTCATGCACACATTCACTCACGCATGCAGAGAGAAACACACACGCACGCACACACTCGATCGAATGCTCTGTCTGTTACTCTTATACACGCATACAGTCTCTCACACATGCTTTATTTTATTTATTTTTATTTTTTTATTTTACACTCAGTAAACAGCAAAAGCGCTGCTTAGTGAGTGTAAAATAATGGCTCACTCGCTCTCACTTTTACTGACATGCATGCATACACTCGCACACCCAAACACACACACACACACACACACACACACACACACACACACACACACACACACACCTTTTTTTTCTTCTTTTTTGACATTTTACACTCACTAAACAACAGAAGCACTGCTTAGGGAGTGTAAAATAATGTCAGCCATTTCATTTTCTGAGTCCAAGTTCCATGGCAGCTTGATATGCTGCCATGAAGTAGAGGACTCATTTTTCTGCAGGCATTACTTGTACATTAATACCCTGCTGGAGAACGTTCATGCTCACTTTCACTGACAAGAGTGCATACACTCTCTCTCACACACACACACACACACACACACACACACACACACACACACACACACTCGATCGAATGCTCTGCCTCTTACTCTCATACATGCATAGTCTCTCACACATGCTTTATTTTATTTTTTTTATTTTTTTATTTTACACTCTAAACAGCAAAAGCGCTGCTTAGCGAGTGCAAAATAATGGCTCACTCGCTCTCACTTTCACTGACATGCATGCTGTGAAGACTGGTAGAGATAGGTGAAGGCTGCCCGCCAAGCCAGATAGAATTGTGCAGATAATTCTATCATTTGTAAATATAAATGTAAACTACAGGTTTGTTTTCTTAAATATAAAGAAATACTGTTACATGTAGAACTGGAAATAAATGTGACAACAGTGCACTCTACTGACCAAAGTAAAGCATGTGGTGACACCTTGAAGTAGACAATGGTGCTGAAAAGTCTAGATGAAGAAATTCTTTCTATTGTTTTAACCAAGAGTTAAATTGCTAGATTTAAACATGCAAATGTATTTTTATTGCTCTGTTCCTGACCAGCTGCAAGATAACAAAAGAGAGATGTTAAGAATGTAAATGCAGTTAATGTGTAGCCTGGGAACTCCAGGAAAGTGAAAAAATGATGTAATGTTTATCAGACTGCAATTCCAATTTAAACAGTGAAAACCAGAGATTATTAAGCATTTTTGTCTTGATCATCCAACTCATGGAACTGCCTCTTGCTCACATGTAAGTTATCTTAGACTTGTATTTTCTTTTAGAGATAGCTAGAGCTAGAAAGATTAGACTAAGTGTTTTTCTGTGATGTCAGAACTGTACTACTGAATTATTTTAAGTACTTCTGTGTGATCTCTGAACTTTTGACTAGCACTGTATAGTAGAAAGTATTGTCTTGTGGTTTTAATTATTTATTACTAAATATTTTAAAACCTTTTAACTGTGGCTGGTTTGTGTAGAGATAATTTAAGCTCTAGAGTACATTGCATGTATATAAGGATCCTGTACCAAGTCACTCTAATAAGCCTTGAGACTGTTTAGTGGTACTACTGTATAGTCTAGGTAAAAGGGGCACAGCTGGAGAACCTGTGCCAGCCTTCCCCAGGAGTGTCTATGTGGTTGTATAAACTCTTATCTCAAAGTGCATGTGTGTGTGTGTGTGTGTGTGTGTGTGTGTGTGTGTGTGTGTGTGTGTGTGTGTGTGTGTGTGTGTGTGTCCGCTACATGGGCAGGGACACGAAACACTGGTTGGACAGAGAGGGTGCTATAGGTTTTAGCTTGCCCACTAGGCTGAGATCTGGACCCTATAGCTGTGCCAGTGGGGAGTCTTATTGGGGACCTGGACAGCAAGGGAGCGACCAGCCCTGGACTGACTGTGATTTCTGTGTGCCCTTAAGGGAAATTACACTTTACTGTGTGTATTTGTTATCCTTTCCTCATATATGAGACACCCTCTCTGGTGTTAGTGGTGAGGATTGAGGCTCCTTGATTGCTGGGCCAGGGCACAGGCGTCACACGTGCATACACTCACACACACACACACACACACACACACACACACACACACACACACACACACACCTACCTTTTTTTTTTGTTTTCTTTTCTTTTTTGACATTGTACACTTGCTAAACAACAGAAGTGCTGCTTACTGAGTATAAATAATGGCAGCCATTTCATTTTCTGAGTCCGAGCTCCACGGCAGCTTGATATGCTGCCGTGAAGTGGCAGACTCGTTTTTCAGTGAGCATTACGTGTACATTAATACCTTGCTGGAGAACATTCATTCTCCAATCAGGGTGCTGATGTACAATAAGCCCATTCTCTAAGGTTATTTATTCTTGATTTTAACATGCAGTAACCAGTCTTCTGGGATGGATTTGTAGTAGTTATTCACTGTTTACTGCCAGCATGGTATAGCAGCATGTAATTATACTGAAGGACACATTAATGTAGCATTATGTTCATAAAATTCTTGATGAAATATGCATTACTATTAAAATATCACAGAAAACATTGCTTTTCCTCAAATTATTGAGTAGACAGAATGTACTACCTATGGTACTGTAGAGATAGTAAAGACTGAAATTAATGACATTTATACATCTTAGGGACATTAAATCTTTATGACTATATGAGTATACATGCATACTGTAAGTGCGCGTGTGTGTGTGTGTGTGTGTGTGTGTGTGTGTGTGTGTGTGTGTGTGTGTGTGTGTGTGTGTGTTTGTGTGTGAGTGTTTGTGTGTGAGAGAGACATATTCCACCAATTACTTTAGACCTACTATTTAGGAGGAAAGGGATTTTAATCTTTCCTAATTTTGCCAGCAGAATGGAATCCTGACAGCTTATAATATTTTAGCTGAAGTACACTACATAAAAAAGAATCTTTCCCTCCCCCATAAACATAGATATTCCTTTCACAGCCATGTTATGCAATTTGCAGATATATAAGTTAAGCATTATCAATTTTAAATGAAAAGAGGGATATGGATGCATATGTATCTAACACAATTTTGCCTTACAAGGGATAATATAGATATATTTCTGGCCTACACTCCACCTTCCCAACAGCTTCTCAGTCCCATTGACTTACTATGGACTCACCACATTCCTTTAGTCCTCCTCATTGATTTCCTCACTTCTGCCCCCCCCCCCCCCCATTAGCCTTTGCTGGTTTAGAATTTTGTAGATGATGACAGAAAGACTATATGTGCACCTAGAGGTAACTTTTATAACATCTTGGTGGTAGTGTCTCCTTTCACTGACATGTAGCATAAACCTGCAGATTTTATTCAGTGACATTTGATGAATGGCACGGTGTCACTTTCTGTGAGAAGCTAGAGGTCATATTCAGGAACAGTTATGATGATTATGCTTTCTTCAAGGTCCAGGTTGGCTTCTCTGGTAGGGAATCTTGTTACACGTTAGCAGTCTTTTAGATTAAGACTGTGTTCTAAATGTGCTCAATGTGGTGTCAAATAATATATCAAGATATGTAAAGATTTGCACGGTCTGTACTTCACTACTAGAAGGTGACATGATGACTCATGCTGGTTCTGCCTGAAAAAAGGTGCTGTAAAGCAAGACTTTTACATCAAGGATCAGCTCTGAGCCCTTTCTTATTTGCAATGGTGATGGACAGGTTGACAGACGAGATCAGACAGGAGTCCCCGTGGACTATGATGTTTGTAGATGACATTGTGATCTGTAGTGAGAGTCGGGAACAGGTGGAGGAGACCCTGGAGAGATGGAGATATGTTCTAGAGAGAAGAGGAATGATGGTCAGCAGGACTAAGACAGAATATATGTGTGTGAATGAGAGGGAGGATAGAGGAATGGTGAGGATGCAGGGAGTAGAGGTGGCGAAGGTGAATGAGTTTAAATACTTGGGATCAACAGTTCAGAGTAATGGTGAGTGTGGAAGAGAGGTGAAGAAGAGAGTACAGGCAGGATGGAGTGGGTGGAGAAGAGTGTCAGGAATAATTTGTGACAGATGAGTACCAGTAAGAGTGATAGGGAAGGTCTACAAGAGGGTAGTGAGACCAGCTATGTTATATCGGTTGGAGACAGTGGCATTGACAAAAAGGCAGGAGTCAGAGCTAGACGTGTCAGAGTTAAAGATGTTAAGATTTGCACTGGGTGTGGCGAGGGTGGACAGGATTAGGAATAAGTATATTAGAGGGTCAGCCCAGGTTGGAAGGTTTGGAGACAAAGCCAGAGAGGCAAGATTACATTGGTTTGGGCATGTGCTGAGGAGGGATGCAGAGTATATTGGGAAAAAGATGCTAAGGATGAAGCTACCAGGTAACAGGAAAAGGGGAAGGTCTAAGATAAGGTTTATGGATGTGGTGAGAGAGGACATGCAGGTGGTTGGTGTGACAGAGCAAGATACAGAGGACAGGAAGAAATGGAAACAGATTATCCGCTGTGGCGACCCCTAACGGGAGCAGCTGAAAGAAGAAGAAGATTTTTATTTCATTGGTTAACCAGGCAAACCCACTGGACAAAAGTATCCCTTTTCAGGGATGGCCCAGGAGCACTGTCTGTTTATGTGAGGTGCTCAGAGTCACATAGTAGACAAATTGTGAAGGAAGGAATCAAACCCCTGTACCTTAAACTAAAGGAAGCAGCTTGTTAAAAGCTCAGAGCCTTGATTCTTAGATCTAAGTGCCAGACAAAAATGATTACAAGTTTTACATACAGTCATTAATCATTGTTTTATGAACAAGATGAGATGGTGGAGAGGTATTTCCCAACCTTTGCTTTGAACATATCTGGGGAAGGGTCAGACCTGGTGATCACCATGCCATCTGTGTAACAGATAGTGTCCTTAAGGTTCATTGGTGCATGAATGCAAGCACACTTTTCACAAATAAAGTATGAAAGAGTAGGCCAGGAGTTAATCCTTGAGAAGGACATCTTTGTGATTTAGTGGGAGAGGAGAAAATCTTGTTCGTGTATCCTCCAGCAAACTATTTTAAGGCAGTGAGCTGCAAACATGATCCTTGATCTCTGCTAGTAGGAGGTGATGGGATACAGAGTTGCAAGCCTCACTGAAGACAACAAATATGGCCATTGTCTCCATTTCCAATTGTTACTCCTGTGACCTTTATCAGATGTATTCATGGATGGATTTCTACTATTAATGTCTGTATAGAGGACTATTAATGTGAGATTTAAGAACAGTTTTAAAATAATTATTTAAACTGTATTGGTTGAAAACAAAGTCATTGATGCATGCAGCACATGCATCTTTTCAGATGGGAGCAGAATGTGCATATATTTTCTGTGGTCTGCCATCACTAAGCTTGCTTTCAATTTACTTACCTATAAAGAACTGGTGAGAATCCCTTATGCTGGCATATGTGTGACCAAGTAAGAAGCAATCTACAGGCATCTGTCAAGCTATGTCTGTCGTTGATTTGAGCAAGAAAATTGGCTGGTGTTCTGTAATTTAAAAGAAAGATATGCACAGAAGTACTTTTAGTATTTATTTACTTATTCCTTTTCATTTTGTTTCCAAAATGCTACAAATGGGCAAATGTCAATCATTGTCTGTATCCAGAAGCTAGCATACAATGTAGTTTTGCATATTTTTACCTTTCTGGGGTTTTTTTCCGTGCTTTTTTTTTAAACTTTTGTTTCTGAGAGGTGGCATCTTACAAGCCTACTGGAAATGACAGGAGTTATAATTTCAGGTATGCGAATTCCATGTTAACTGTCCAGATTGTTCACTAAATATATTTGGTTTTCAAAAGCCATTGTCTAGATGTCTGACATCTGCAGGTTGGTGGGTGTAGTTTCCAAATGTTGGTTTTATGTGCAATAACTAGTGTTTATTTATAACCATTTGCTACTAATTTTGATTTAAAATGAAGACCTAGCTTGTACTTTTTTTACAAAGAGATACATGACAGGCTGTTTGTCAAATCTGGGCTTATCAAAGTTAAAAACTGAATATGTTTTGTGAACTAAGACAGCTTTGTGTGGTAAAACAGATGATTAAGGCTATGAGCTGTTAACAAGCTGCTGCTTTAAGACCTGGGTTTTACTCCCTCAATTTCCATTTACTTTCTATATGACTCTGATCAAGTCCAAAATGAAAAAAAAGAAAAAGCCTCTATTCAAAACACACTTTATTAAAACACAGAGTAAGCTCTAATGTGAATTTCTGGGACTAAGTCAGAATTCTTTACTGTAGTTACTATGGATTTACTTGAAGCAAACTTGAAATATATTGCCAGGGCCATTATTTTTACCACAATCAGACATCTGAGTGAGAAGTACCTAGTTAACAAAGTGCCTAATAAATGCTTGGTGGAAGTGGGGGGTGTCTCTGCGCAAAAAGTCTCTTTTACTCTTGTCATGTGCTTGTTTAAAGCAAGCACTAATCTGACTTTGCATGCGTAGTGTGAAGTAAACTCTAATACTTTACTGATATGTGTGTGTGTTGTATGAAACTAACAAAATATATTTCTGTGGTAATTAATTATTATTTTTCCACAATAACACATACAAGACAGATACAGTCACCAATGTGACTGTAATTACTGGGTACAGGGGCTGTCTGTGGATGAACATGACTCATTTTGCTGTCCTATTCAACTTAAATGGTAAGTCTGGCTTTGCAGAACTAACTACTGTGCGTCTGGGAAAAAAATAATTCAGAATACTTTGCTGTGGCTATGTTTATCACAGTCAGACATGTCAGGTATATACAGTCAAAGTGGCTGTAATTCATGAGCAAGGACATCGTGGATTATAATGACAACAGTTCGAGTCATCTTTTATATCTGAAATGTTTTAAAATGGATAATTTTGTTATTAATGATTAGCAAATTTTGTCTCAGTTCTTGATAGAAGAGTGATCAAGATATCAAATATCAAATGTAAAATGTGTTTGTTTTGTTAACGTGTGTGTGTGTGTGTGTGTGTGTGTGTGTGTGTGTGTGTGTGTGTGTGTGTGTGTGTGTGTGTGTGTGTGTGTGTGTGTGTGTGTGTGTGTATGTGTGTGTGTGTGTGTGTATATATATATATATATATATATATATATAGAGAGAGAGAGAGAGAGTGTGTGTGTGTGTGTGTGTGTGTGTGTGTGTGTGTGTGTGTGTGTGTGTGTGTGTAATTTGATCAAGATATCAAATGTAAAAGGTAACATGGTAAATCGATGCTCCACACCTATGGTCACCCCCTCGTTGGTCAGGTCAGACCGTAAGCTAATCACCCTTAACATCCACATCCTACCCCCACCCCCTAGTAAGGAAACCTCCATAAAAAACTTCTCCAAAGCCAACTTCATGCTACTTAAGTCAGAAGTTACAAACTTCATGACACCCATGCAGACGGGAACTGAAAGTCCGACTACCGAGTCCTACACTAAGGTATTGTATGAGCACATCCACTCATGCATGAATCGTGCCATCCCAAATAGAACCAAGATGCTCTCATCCAAAAAAAGGAAGCCAATCTGGTGGTCCCCTGCCATAAACAAACTTTACAACAAAAGGAAGAAACTGTTGCAGAAAAGAGGAAAATCCCGGGATGCAAAAAACTCCCTTACCAGCCTCAGTAAGAAGCTAAGATCCCACATAAAATTCTCCACAGCTAGTTATGAACATAAAATTGCCAAAGATTCCAAAGACAACCACAAGACATTCTATAACTATGTCAAGAATCTAAATGGCAATGCTCAGATCTGCTCTGAGCTACAACAGAATGGCATTAAATATACTGATCCCAAAGATATTGTCAATATCCTGGCAGATCAATTCAGTGCTAACTTCACCCCCTCTCTCCCCGTAAATGGCCCATCTCAATACTGGAAGATTGCCAAATTCCAGTAATAACGGCCACACAGGTAAAAAACGCACTCTCCAAAGCTTAGAATACAGCATCCATGGGACCAGATGACATCACGGGCTGTGTACTGCATGAACTACAAAATGAACTGGCACCTCACCTAAGTGTTATATTTAATCATACCCTCACCTCAGGCTTCGTGCCCACTGAGTGGCACACAGCTACAGTTATCCCACTCCACAAGGGGGGATCCACCGCCCCATCAGTCTGACGAGCCTGATCTGCAAGGCCATGGAACGTATTATCATGGAACTTATAAACAAAGACATTGACAACCTTAAAACACTGGACCCCACCCAGCCTGGGTTCGAGAAGGGCCGATCTTGTCTTCTGAACCTGATTGACTTCTTCGAATCAGTCTCCAGGGCCGTGGATGAGGGTAAGGCAGTCCACAAAGCTTATCTGGACCTCGCCAAGGCCTTTGACACCATCCCCTACTCTGGAATCATAGATAAACTTACTAAGCTGGGCATTAATCCCTACGTCACTTGATGGGTTGCCAACTGGCTTACTGACTGAACCAACACTATAAAAGTAGCTGACTCCAAATCCAGCTCCAGACAAGTTACAAGTGGAGTACCTCAGCGTTCAGTCCTGGGACCTCTCTTGTTTGGCATCTACTTCTCTGAAGTACAGGCCAACTCTGGCTAACAAAGTTCGCAGATGACTGCAAACTGGGAACCATTATTGAATCCCTAAATTATGTGGATACTCTACAAAAGGGCCTTACAGAAACAGATGCTTGGTGCCAGAGCCATGGGCTCAAGCTCAGTGCCAAGAAATGTATAGTTATCCTCTTTGGGAAAAAACATTTACCAATGAATTACCACATAGGTGGCAGTACACTAAACACTGAAAGTGTGATAAGAGACTTAGGGACACAGGCGGACAGTGGTCTCACCTTCAATAACCACATTGCCACAACAGTCAGGAAATCCTTCTATGTGGCACACCTCATCACTAAGGGCTTTTCATCCAGAAAAAAGGAGGTCATTGTCCCACTGTACTCATCCCTCATTAGACCCATTATAGGATACAATGCCCCATTTGGTATGTACCTCTCAAGACATCTGCAACAACTGGAAAGGCCGCAGAAATACCTCACTAAAAGAATCACAGGCCTAAAGCAGATGCCATATGCTGACCGCCTTAAAAAACAACAGCTATACTCTGTCGCATATCGTCTACTTTGAGGCAATCTCTGCTTAACATACAAGGCCATGTCAAATCCAGACCTGCTGGACATGTTACACTTAAAGAAATCCCAATCCCTCAGAGCCACACGCTCCAGGGATCTAAACATTGTCATCACAATAAACAAAAAATGCTGGAGGGATAGGTTCCTAACCCAGAGACTCCCCAGAGTCTGGAATAGACTGCCCATACATGTCAAGCAGAGTGCCTCTTTGGCCCTCTTCAAAAGCAACCTTGATGATTGGATGGGAGAAAGGAAATTCAGCCCAGGGATCACGTCAGTCACCCTGCTAGACAGGGGTCCAGGGAAGTAACTAGTGTGGGAAGAAATAGCCAGGAAATTGTTATGGCTAGGCTTGTATAAGCCCTAGGGCCGATAGCCTAGTACCAATTTATGAACCTATGTTTTGTTAAAGAGTAACTATGCATTTAAAATACCCAGTAAAGTGAATCCAGAAGAATGTTTATGTATGCATGATCCTAAAAATGTGTGTAGGGTGCTAGTGGTTTGAAAACCACCTGGAGTCGAGGTACACTTCCTCTTCCACTGAGATAACCCAAATGTAACATTGACATTTTTCAACTTGGTTATAAAGGACATCCTTGAAAGGCAGTTCCCTATCACTAAGAGATGCCTAAAAGGGCAAAGATGACCCTGGCTCTCCATATCCTTAAAAAAACTAGAACAGAAGGATAAAGCATGGAAAACTTAGAAAATCTCCCATAATACTCAGGACTACTGTGAATTATGTTTTTTTAATACTTAGATGATAACCAGAAATAAAAACAGCTAAACCTTCATTTATACAGTCTGAACTTCAAACCTGCACAGCTTAAGCCAAAACATTGCTGACTTTCATTAGAGATACAGCATACTTTAGTGACAGTAAAACTATCCATGCAAGACAGATCAGGACTGAAAATATACATAAGGATATCAAAACACTAATAACTTCTCCATACATCCTTTCCTCAGTAAACCACTTCACTCATCTCAAAAGCACTAACCCAACTGTTCCATCAGATTTTTATCAACAGCATGGCACCCTGTCAACAATTACCTAACTTGAGCACTACCACAGCAGATTTTCCCAGTTCTTCCCAGTACTCTGCTACTGTCTACTTCAGCTAAAGCTCCCTTAGCCATTCAAATCTGGATACAAAAATACAACCCTGATCCAAATAATATTTCCTGGTTTTATAAGAGCGTTTGCTAAACAGGTAGCAAAACTTTTGGCACATATACTTAACCTACCAATTATTACGTTGTACCCCTCTAGTCCATGCACCTGCATATACCTCTCCCATTCCCAAGACTTCGCCACCTTCCAGCCCTTTAGATTTTCACTCAGTTTTCATTCTGTCTCTTCTCACCAAGACATTTTAAAAAGTAGTATATGACCAGGTGTTTGAGCACATCAAAAAATATGGTCTGCTAATCAAGTCTCAGCATGGCTTTGGAATTGGGCACAGTACTTTTATAGTTTTCTATGCAGTAACAGGCAAAATATTATGCTCCAAGAGAAAATGATGTCTGATAGAAATAATATTCATCGATCTGTGCAGAGCCTTTGGAAGTGTCAATCACAACATGCTACCAAATAAGCTAGAATCCATAGGATTCAACACTAACACTGTTACCTTATTTAGAGACTGTCTGTCAGATAGAACATTCTTAATGCAGTCAGACAGCCTAAGTACAGATACAGGCATCTTTTCTGCAGTGAACATCAAGGATCAATACTTGTTTCTGTTCGATTCTTATTATTTAACAATCATATAACCACAAATATCCCATCAGACAACATCACACTATATGCAGATGACATGCAGAAGTGTTCCCTCCTCATCGTCAGTACAAAAAGCATCACAAAAGGACTACATTACACTCCGTGATTGGTTAAATTAAAATCAGTTCTTAGTCAGGGTCTCCACAACAGAAACAGTGTTTTGGGAATGCAACAGACAGCAACCAAATCGATTCCTCTACTAATAAAGCACCTGAATACAAAACCATAAACCCAGCCAAACATTATAAATTCCTAAACTCATCCTAGATCCAACTACGTAATTCAAGTTGCACAAAGACACAACTACCTCAAATGTTTCAGCACAAGTCAAAGCCTTTTATTCAATCTACAAACCACCATTGTGGCAAAGAAGCAAGAAGGGGTCCTGAAAATAAAGTTCTCATACCAAGAGGTGAATATGCCCTGTCCATAAGCTCTCTGTACTCAGCCTATAGCACCAGCCATATACAAAGTAGTTTAAATTCCATATACAGATTTATTGTTCTCTCTCCACAGATTGTTCAGCCACTTCATAACCCTGCAAAAAGCCAAGTGGCTACCAGTAGATGCTCAATCCATTCTGCTTAGGGTTACCATCTGTCCCACTTTGCAAGACACAGTCCCTCTTTGGGCAGTTGTGTCCTGCAAAAAAGTTGCAAAAATGGCAAATGTCCTGAGATTTTAGGACAAAATTATTTCCTATATTTTATGTAATAGTTCCATAAAACAGTTATTCTGTATCTGAAACACCTAAATGTTATAAGAAACAGAATAAGCAACTAAAATGCTACAAGAATAAGCTTTTATTTAGGCAATAAAGTGAAGTTCTGTCCTTTGTACTGGCCGTGAGTATGTTTTGGCCTGCAAAAGCTGATATTTGTACCAAAAACGTCCCACTTTGGGCATTTGAAAAGGTGGCAACCCTAATTCTGCTTCTTTCCTCCCTATGATAAAAAATATTAAATAGCAGCTTCTGCCTTTCCTCAAAAGCAAAAAATATACCATACTTGATTAAAAGATAGGACAACAACACTCTAATACTCTGTAAAACCCTTTAAACATTGCCATTGGAGAAAAAAGCTTCAGTAAAGCCATTCCAACTAAATGAAACTACCTGCCCTCTGTACTCTGATAAATCACCAAATAAGATGATTTCAGGAGAAAAAAAACTCTTAGAGTACCTTAAAACCCCCAAAACACAGCTGCTTTATATTCAAAGGCTAAACATCTTAACCAATACTCAAATATCCTCTTCACATGCTTAGACATTTTCAATTTCTGCAACAATCTAGTCACTTCCAATGGTAAATATGTATATACATTCTGTTAATACATAGTAAATCAACAGTGCTGCCTCTGCCTTGCAGGTTAGAATTGACAATTTCATCTATACAGGTAATAATAATCAATAACATGCACAGATATTTACAGAAATTCTCTTACTGCTATCTAACAGTAACATGCCACATATACCTTTCTACAATTCCATAATTTCATAGGGAGGAAAGAAGCAGAATTAGGATTGCCACCTTTTCAAATGCCCAAAGTGGGACGTTTTTGGTACAAATATCAGCTTTTGCAGGCGTGGTGGTGCAGCAGTTAATGCTGTCACCTCACAGCAAGAGGTTCTCTGGTTCGATTCTCAGCTGGGGTGCCTTCTGTGCGGAGTTTGCATGTTCTCCCTGCGTTCGCATGGGTTTCCTCCGGGTACTCCGGTTTCCTCCCACATTCTAAATACATGCTTCTAGAGCATTTCTCCCCGGGCCTCCGCTGAAAACAGGATCTGTGGAACCTAGTCAGACTTTCCCGGTCAACAAATGTTAAATAAAATAAAAAAATAAAAATAAAATAAAAAATGTAACCAAACATAAGCAGATCAGGTAGACTCGACAGATACATAATGACTGGTTAGGTAGTTGCTTGCTGGCTGCAGTTCACTCTTTATAACTTACTTTTCAATAATTTGTGTTGTATCCACTGTCTACCAAGTAATTCCTGGCAAATTTAATAAGTGTATAGTTCTTCTTGTTGAACACTATACAATATACTGTACTAACAATCAGTCACAACAGCACTATGGCTAGAGTACTTTATAACATTGCAAGCTGCTTTTGCTCAGTAGCTGATACCAGCTGTGCTTCTACATAACATTGTAAGTTAATTGTGCTCTGTTATTGATAACAGCTGTACTTTATGATATGCTGTGTCTGTTACTATACTTACTGTTGTATATGTGTACTGTATCTCTGCTCTGTACATCATGTATTATACTTACTATTTAATATGTGTACTGTGTCTGTGCTCTGTACTTCATGTTACTAAACTTACTACTATATATGTGTACTAAGTCTGTCCTCTGTACTTCATGTTACTATACGTACTATTGCATATGTGTACAATGTCTGTGCTCCGTACTTCATGTTACTATACTTATTGTATATTGTATATGTGTACTGTGTCTGTGCTGTGTACTTCATGTCAATCTACTTATTATTGTATATGTTTACTATGCCTGTGCTCTGCACTTCATGTTACTATACTTATTATTTTATATGTATACTATGTCTGTTTTTTACCCACAGTAGTGGTGCTACGGTAGCGTTGTCACCTCACAGCAAGACGTTGTCGCATTCGATTCTCAGCTAGAGTGTCTTCTGTGTGGAGGCATGCGTGAATGGGCATGCCTTCGTTGAAGGTTGTGCGTCGGGGCTGGTAACTCGGCACGTGAAAATCCACTACAAAACATTAGCGGACCGGAGTTCTGCTGTGGCAACCCCTAACTGGGATAAGCCAAAAGACACAACAACAACAACAACTATGTCTGTCCTCTATACTTCATGTATATGTACTATTGCATATGTGTACTATGTCTGTGCTCTGTACTTCATGTTACTGTACTTATTATTGTATATGTGTGCTATGTCTGTGCTCTGCACTTCATGTTACTATACTTACTATTGTATACGTGTACTATCTCTGTGCTCCATACTTCATGTTACTATGCTTACTGTATATCGTATATGTGTACTATGTGCTGTGTACTTCATGTTAATCTACTTATTATTGTATATGCGTACTATGCCTGTGCTCTGCACTTTGTTACTATACTTATTATTTTATATGTATACTATGTCTGTCCTCTGTACTTCATGTTACTATACTTACTATTGTATATGTGTACTATGTCAGTGCTCTGTACTTCATGTTACTAGACTTACTATTGTATATGTCTACTATGCCTGTGTTCTGTACTTCATGTTACTATACTTATTATTGTATATGTATACAATGTCTGTGCTCTGTACATCATGTTACTATACTTATGGTAGAATACGTGTACTATGTCTGTGCTCTGTACTTCATGTTACTGTACTTACTATTGTGTATGTGTACTATGTCTGTGCTCTGTACTTCATGTTACTATACTTACTATTGTATATGTGTACTATGTCTGTGCTCTGTACTTCATGTTACTATACTTACTGTATATCATATATGTAAACTATGTCTGTGCTCTGTACTTCATGTTACTACACTTTCCATTGTGTATGTGTACTATGTTTGTGCTCTGTACTTCATGTTACTATACTTATTATTGTATATGTCTAGTATGTCTGTGCTCTGTACTTCATGTTACTATTCTTATTATTGTATATGTGTACTATGTCTGTACCCTGTACTTCATGTTACTATACTTATTATTGTATATGTGTACTATGTCTGTGCCCTGTACTTCATGTTACTATACTTACTATTCTATATGTGTACTATGTCTGTGCCCTGTACTTCATGTTACTATACTTACTATTCTATATGTGTACTATGTCTGTGCCCTGTACTTCATGTTACTATACTTACTATTGTATATGTGTACTATGTCTGTGCTCTGTAGTTCATGTTACTATACTTACTATTGCATATGTGTATTATGTCTCTGCTCTGTTCTTCATGTTACAAGACTTATCATTTAAATGTGCATTATGTCTATGCTCTGTACTTCATGTTACTATACTTACTATTGTATATGTGTACTGTCTGTGCTCTGTACTTCATGTTACTATACTTACTATTGTATGTGTAATATGTCTGTGCTCTATACTTCATGTTACTAGACTTACTGTTGTATATGTGTACTATGCCTGTGCTCTGTACTTCATGTTACTATACTTATTATTGCATAAGTATACTATGTCTGTCCTCTGTACTTCATGTTACTATACTTATGGTAGAATATGTGTACTATGTCTGTGCTCTGTACTTCATGTTACTGTACTTACTATTGTATATGTGTACTATGTCTGTGCCCTGTACTTCATGTTACTATACTTATTATTGTGTATGTGTACTACGTCTGTGCCCTGTACTTCATGTTACTATACTTACTATTGTATATGTGTACAATGTCTGTGCTCCGTACTTCATGTTACTATACTTATTGTATATTGTATATGTGTACTGTGTCTGTGCTGTGTACTTCATGTAAATCTACTTATTATTGTATATGTGTACTATGCCTGTGCTCTGCACTTCATGTTACTATACTTATTATTTTATATGTATACTATGTCTGTTTTTTACCCACAGTAGTGGTGCTGCGGTAGCGTTGTCTCCTCACAGCAAGACGTTGTCGCATTCGATTCTCAGCTAGAGTGTCTTCTGTGTGGAGGCATGCGTGAATGGGCATGCTTTCGTTGAAGGTTGTGCGTCGGGGCTGGTAACTCGGCACGTAAAAATCCACTACAAAACATTAGCGGACCGGAGTTCTGCTGTGGCGACCCCTAACTGGGATAAGCCAAAAGACACAACAACAACTATGTCTGTCCTCTATACTTCATGTATATGTACTATTGCATATGTGTACTATGTCTGTGCTCTGTACTTCATGTTACTGTACTTATTATTGTATATGTGTGCTATGTCTGTGCTCTGCACTTCATGTTACTATACTTACTATTGTATACGTGTACTATCTCTGTGCTCCATACTTCATGTTACTATACTTACTGTATATTGTATATGTGTACTATGTGCTGTGTACTTCATGTTAATCTACTTATTATTGTATATGTGTACTATGCCTGTGCTCTGCACTTTGTTACTATACTTATTATTTTATATGTATACTATGTCTGTCCTCTGTACTTCATGTTACTATACTTACTATTGTATATGCGTACTATGTCAGTGCTCTGTACTTCATGTTACTAGACTTACTATTGTATATGTCTACTATGCCTGTGTTCTGTATTTCATGTTACTATACTTATGGTAGAATACATGTACTATGTCTGTGCTCTGTACTTCATGTTACTGTACTTACTATTGTGTATGTGTACTATGTCTGTGCTCTGTACTCATGTTACTATACTTACTATTGTATATGTGTACTATGTCTGTGCTCTGTACTTCATGTTACTATACTTACTGTATATCATATATGTAAACTATGGCTGTGCTCTGTACTTCATGTTACTACACTTTCCATTGTGTATGTGTACTATGTTTGTGCTCTGTACTTCATGTTACTATACTTATTATTGTATATGTGTACTATGTCTGTGCTCTGTACTTCATGTTACTATTCTTATTATTGTATATGTGTACTATGTCTGTACCCTGTACTTCATGTTACTATACTTATTATTGTATATGTGTACTATGTCTGTGCCCTGTACTTCATGTTACTATACTTACTATTCTATATGTGTACTATGTCTGTGCCCTGTACTTCATGTTACTATACTTACTATTCTATATGTGTACTATGTCTGTGCCCTGTACTTCTTGTTACTATACTTACTATTGTATATGTGTACTATGTCTGTGCTCTGTAGTTCATGTTACTATACTTACTATTGCATATGTGTATTGTGTCCCTGCTCTGTTCTTCATGTTACAAGACTTATCATTTAAATGTGCACTATGTCTATGCTCTGTACTTCATGTTACTATACTTACTATTGTATATGTGTACTGTCTGTGCTCTGTACTTCATGTTACTATACTTACTATTGTATATGTGTAATATGTCTGTGCTCTATACTTCATGTTACTAGACTTACTGTTGTATATGTGTACTATGCCTGTGTTCTGTACTTCATGTTACTATACTTATTATTGCATAAGTATACTATGTCTGTCCTCTGTACTTCATGTTACTATACTTATGGTAGAATATGTGTACTATGTCTGTGCTCTGTACTTCATGTTACTGTACTTACTATTGTATATGTGTACTATGTCTGTGCCCTGTACTTCATGTTACTATACTTATTATTGTGTATGTGTACTACGTCTGTGCCCTGTACTTCATGTTACTATACTTACTATTGTATATGTGTACAATGTCTGTGTCTGTACTTCATGTTACTATACTTATTGTATATTGTATATGTGTACTGTGTCTGTGCTGTGTACTTCATGTAAATCTACTTATTATTGTATATGTGTACTATGCCTGTGCTCTGCACTTCATGTTACTATACTTATTATTTTATATGTATACTATGTCTGTTTTTTACCCACAGTAGTGGTGCTGCGGTAGCGTTGTCTCCTCACAGCAAGACGTTGTCGCATTCGATTCTCAGCTAGAGTGTCTTCTGTGTGGAGGCATGCGTGAATGGGCATGCTTTCGTTGAAGGTTGTGCATCGGGGCTGGTAACTCGGCACGTAAAAATCCACTACAAAACATTAGCGGACCGGAGTTCTGCTGTGGCGACCCCTAACTGGGATAAGCCAAAAGACACAACAACAACAACAACTATGTCTGTCCTCTATACTTCATGTATATGTACTATTGCATATGTGTACTATGTCTGTGCTCTGTACTTCATGTTACTGTACTTATTATTGTATATGTGTGCTATGTCTGTGCTCTGCACTTCATGTTACTATACTTACTATTATATACGTGTACTATCTCTGTGCTCCATACTTCATGTTACTATACTTACTGTATATTGTATATGTGTACTATGTGCTGTGTACTTCATGTTAATCTACTTATTATTGTATATGTGTACTATGCCTGTGCTCTGCACTTTGTTACTATACTTATTATTTTATATGTATACTATGTCTGTCCTCTGTACTTCATGTTACTATACTTACTATTGTATATGCGTACTATGTCAGTGCTCTGTACTTCATGTTACTAGACTTACTATTGTATATGTCTACTATGCCTGTGTTCTGTATTTCATGTTACTATACTTATGGTAGAATACATGTACTATGTCTGTGCTCTGTACTTCATGTTACTGTACTTACTATTGTGTATGTGTACTATGTCTGTGCTCTGTACTTCATGTTACTATACTTACTATTGTATATGTGTACTATGTCTGTGCTCTGTACTTCATGTTACTATACTTACTGTATATCATATATGTAAACTATGTCTGTGCTCTGTACTTCATGTTACTACACTTTCCATTGTGTATGTGTACTATGTTTGTGCTCTGTACTTCATGTTACTATACTTATTATTGTATATGTGTACTATGTCTGTGCTCTGTACTTCATGTTACTATTCTTATTATTGTATATGTGTACTATGTCTGTACCCTGTACTTCATGTTACTATACTTATTATTGTATATGTGTACTATGTCTGTGCCCTGTACTTCATGTTACTATACTTACTATTCTATATGTGTACTATGTCTGTGCCCTGTACTTCATGTTACTATACTTACTATTCTATATGTGTACTATGTCTGTGCCCTGTACTTCATGTTACTATACTTACTATTGTATATGTGTACTATGTCTGTGCTCTGTAGTTCATGTTACTGTACTTACTATTGCATATGTGTATTGTGTCTCTGCTCTGTTCTTCATGTTACAAGACTTATCATTTAAATGTGCACTATGTCTATGCTCTGTACTTCATGTTACTATACTTACTATTGTATATGTGTACTGTCTGTGCTCTGTACTTCATGTTACTATACTTACTATTGTATATGTGTAATATGTCTGTGCTCTATACTTCATGTTACTAGACTTACTGTTGTATATGTGTACTATGCCTGTGTTCTGTACTTCATGTTACTATACTTATTATTGCATAAGTATACTATGTCTGTCCTCTGTACTTCATGTTACTATACTTATGGTAGAATATGTGTACTATGTCTGTGCTCTGTACTTCATGTTACTGTACTTACTATTGTATATGTGTACTATGTCTGTGCCCTGTACTTCATGTTACTATACTTATTAATGTGTATGTGTACTACGTCTGTGCCCTGTACTTCATATTACTATACTTACTATTGTATATGTGTTCAATGTCTGTGCCCTGTACTTCATCTTACTATACTTACTATTGTATATGTGTACTATGTCTGTGCTCTGTACTTCATGTTACTATACTTACTACTGTATATGTGTACTATGTCTGTGCTCTGTAGTTCGTGTTACTATACTTACTACTGTATATGTGTACTCTGTCTCTGCTCTGTACTTCATGTTTTTAGACTTATCATTTATATGTGCACTATGTCTATGCTCTGTGCTTCATGTTACTATACTTACTATTATGTATGTGTACTGTCTGTGCTGTGTACTTCATGTTACTATACTTACTATTGTATATGTGTACTATGTCTGTGCTCTATACTTCATGTTACTAAACTTACTGTTGTATATGTGCACTATGCCTGTGCTTTGTACTTCATGTTACTATACTTATTATTGCATATGTATACTATGTCTGTCCTCTGTACTTCATGTTACTATACATACTTTTGTATATATGTATTATGTCTGTGCTCTATACTTCATGTTACTATACTTATGGTAGAATATGTGTACTATGTCTCTGCTCTGTACTTCATGTTACTATACCTAGTATTGTATAAGTGTACTATGTCTGTGCCCTGTAGTTCATGTTATTATACTTACTATTGTATATTTGTACTATGTCTGTGCCCTGTACTTCATGTAACTATACTTATTATTGTATATGTGTACTATGTCTGTGCCTTGTACGTCATGTTACTATACTTACTATTGTATATGTGTACTATGTCTGTGCCCTGTACTTCATGTTACTATACTTACTATTGTATATGTGTACTATGTCTGTGCTCTGTATTTCATGTTACTATATTTATTATTGTATATGTGTACTATGGCTGTGCCCTGTACTTCATGTTACTATACTTGCTACTGTATATCTGTACTATGTCTATTCCCTGTACTTCATGTTACTATACTTACTATTGTATATGTGTACTATGTCTGTGCCCTGTACTTCATGTTACAATACTTATTATTGTATATGTGCACTATGTCTGTGCTCTGTACTTCATTTTACTATATTTATTATTGTATATGTATACTATGTCTGTGCCCTGTACTTCATGTTACTATACTTACTATTGTATATGTGTACTATGTCTGTGCTCTGTATTTCATAGGTTCATAGGTTCATACTAGGCTATCTGCCCTAAGGCATTTATAAGCCTAGCCAGAATGTGTTTGGCTTTCGCCACCCATTTTAAATTTATTTTGCTATGCCCTTTTTCGAGGTTAGTATACTGTGCCTGTGTCTAACAGTGACACAGAAGTGATACCCGGGGTAAACCTACGATCTCCCATCCACTCATCAAGATTCCTCTTGAAGAGAGTCAGTGAGGGACTCTGCCTAATCTGGACTGGGATTTTATTCCAGAGTGTTACTATACTTACTATTGTATATGTGTACTATGTCTCTGCTCTGTACGTCATGTTACTAGACTTATTTATATGTGTAGTATGTCTATGCTCTGTACTTCATGTTACTATTATATATGTGTACTATGTCTGTGCTCTGTACTTCATGTTACTAGACTTGCTATTGTATATGTGTACTATGTCTGTGCTCTGTACTTCATGTTACTAGACTTGCTATTGTATATGTGTACTCTGTCTGTGCTCTGTACTTCTTGTTACTATACTTACTGTTGTATATGTGTACTATGTCTGTGCTTTGTACTTCATGTCACTATACTTACTATTGTATATGTGTACTATGTCTGTGCTCTGTACTTCATGTTACTATACTTACTATTGTATATGTGTACTCTGTGCTCTGTACTTCATATTACTATACTTACTATTGTATATGTGAACTATGTCTGTGCTCTGTAGTTCGTGTTACTATACTTACTACTGTATATGTGTACTGTGTCTCTGCTCTGTACTTCATGTTTTTAGACTTATCATTTATATGTGCACTATGTCTATGCTCTGTGCTTCATGTTACTATACTTACTATTATGTATGTGTACTGTCTGTGCTGTGTACTTCATGTTACTATACTTACTATTGTATATGTGTACTATGTCTGTGCTCTATACTTCATGTTAGTAAACTTACTGTTGTATATGTGCACTATGCCTGTGCTTTGTACTTCATGTTACTATACTTATTATTGCATATGTATACTATGTCTGTCCTCTGTACTTCATGTTACTATACATACTTTTGTATATATGTATTATGTCTGTGCTCTATACTTCATGTTACTATACTTATGATAGAATATGCGTACTATGTCTGTGCTCTGTACTTCATGTTACTATACCTAGTATTGTATAAGTGTACTATGTCTGTGCCCTGTAGTTCATGTTATTATACTTACTATTGTATATTTGTACTATGTCTGTGCCCTGTACTTCATGTAACTATGCTTATTATTGTATATGTGTACTATGTCTGTGCCTTGTACGTCATGTTACTATACTTACTATTGTATATGTGTACTATGTCTGTGCCCTGTACTTCATGTTACTATACTTACTATTGTATATGTGTACTATGTCTGTGCTCTGTATTTCATGTTACTATATTTATTATTGTATATGTGTACTATGGCTGTGCCCTGTACTTCATGTTACTATACTTGCTATTGTATATCTGTACTATGTCTGTTCCCTGTACTTCATGTTACTATACTTACTATTGTATATGTGTACTATGGCTGTGCCCTGTACTTCATGTTACTATACTTATTATTGTATATGTGCACTATGTCTGTGCTCTGTACTTCATTTTACTATATTTATTATTGTATATGTATACTATGTCTGTGCCCTGTACTTCATGTTACTATACTTACTATTGTATATGTGTACTATGTCTGTGCTCTGTATTTCATAGGTTCATAGGTTCATACTAGGCTATCTGCCCTAGGGCATTTATAAGCCTAGCCAGAATGTGTTTGGCTTTCGCCACCCATTTTAAATTTATTTTGCTATGCCCTTTTTCGAGGTTAGTATACTGTGCCTGTGTCTAACAGTGACACAGAAGTGATACCCGGGGTAAACCTACGATCTCCCATCCACTCATCAAGATTCCTCTTGAAGAGAGTCAATGAGGGACTCTGCCTAACCTGGACTGGGATTTTATTCCAGAGTGTTACTATACTTACTATTGTATATGTGTACTATGTCTCTGCTCTGTACTTCATGTTACTAGACTTATTTATATGTGTAGTATGTCTATGCTCTGTACTTCATGTTACTATTATATATGTGTACTATGTCTGTGCTCTGTACTTCATGTTACTAGACTTGCTATTGTATATGTGTACTATGTCTGTGCTCTGTACTTCATGTTACTAGACTTGCTATTGTATATGTGTACTCTGTCTGTGCTCTGTATTTCTTGTTACTATACTTACTGCTGTATATGTATACTATGTCTGTGCTTTGTACTTCATGTCACTATACTTACTATTGTATATGTGTACTATGTCTGTGCTCTGTACTTTATGTTACTATACTTACTATTGTATATGTGTACTCTGTGCTCTGTACTTCATATTACTATACTTACTATTGTATATGTGAACTATGTCTGTGCTCTGTACTTCATGTTACTAGACTTGCTATTGTATATGTGTACTCTGTCTGTGCTCTGTACTTCTTGTTACTATTCTTTGTCTTCTTTCGGCTTTTTCTGGTTAGGGGTCGCCACAGCGGAACTCCGGTCCGCTAATGACTGGCAGTAGTTTTTTATGGGTGCCGAGGTGCCAGCTCGACGCCCATCCTTCAACAATGTCACGCCCATTCTACTGTTGTATATGTGTACTGTGTCTGTGCTCTGTACTTCATTTTACTATACTTAGTGTATATTGTATTTGTGTACTATGTCTGTGCTCTGTACTTCATGTTACTATACTTACTGTTGTATATGTATACTATTTCTCTGCTCTGTACTTCATGTTACTAGACTTATTATTTATATGTGTACTATGTCTATATTCTGTACTTCATGTTACTATACTTACTGTTGTATATGTGTACTATGTCTGTGCTCTGTACTCAATGTTACTATACTTATTATTGTATATGTAAACTATGTCTGTGCTCTGTACTTCATGTTACTATACTTACTATTGTAAAAATATAAATATCCACACCCTGGCATAAAAAACAAGGGAGATGGAGGAAATTAGCAGCTACTGCAACAGTGATCATTCAAACATCTATTGTTATGGTAAGTTTAACTTACACAACTGTACTATGTTCATCATATTGATCACTGTTGCAACAGACTTAGCCATATAGGTAGACTACTATAGCTAATTACATTTGGGAGGTGGAAGAAGAAAAATTCAGGCGTCCCTATAGAATGGTCCTAGCAAAGCTTGATCTAGACCTAGAGGAGGAATCAAACTTATAGTGCTTTGCAAAGTATGTAGAGAGGACCAAGTAGCAGCTTCTGGAATACTTCTGGAATCCAACCCTTTCCAAAAAGCCATAGATGAAGCCAAGGCCTTGGTAGAGTGGGCCTTTTTCCTGCCCAGAATAGATTTGTTATTGTGAGTATAACAAATAGTCTGTTTTGGCACAGGTTATACCTTATTTTTACCTTGAAAATAAATAAGCAATTTATCCAAAAATCAGAAAGATTTAGTTCTGTCAAGACAGTACCTGAATTGTCTGTGGACATCTATGGTATGGAGTATCCTTTCTCCCCCATTTCTAGGTTCAAGAAAGAAAAGAGGGAGCTGGATTATTTGGATTAAAGTAAACTTGGATGCAACTTTAGGCATAAAAGAAAGATAAGTTCTCAAAGAAAGCCTGCCCCTATTGGAATGAGGTAGGGTTGACTCACCATAACAACTTGCAACTCAGATACCCTTTTTGCAGAGGTCAGTGCAATCAATAAAACTGCTTTCCATGTTAAGATCCTCAAATCAGTCAGATCAGCTGGTTCAAAAGGAGTAAGTGCTAGCTTCTGTAATGCAAAATTAAGATCCAAATGAGGAGCCACTAGCTTTATTGGAGGCTTCATGCAATACTCCCTTCAAAAACATTTTGATATGTGACTGCCTTGAAAGAACAGGATCCATGAGCAGGCATGCTGAAATGGTTGATAAAGAAACCTTGACAGAGGAATAAGAAAGGTCATAGGATAGTAATACATAAACATATTGTAAAGCTAGAAAACAACTAGCCATGAATGAGTGCAGGTTATGTTGTTGTCACTGACTAGAAAACCTTAGTCATTTGCTAATATATGACTTTTTAGTAATAGACGTTCTTGCCTCCATTACTACCTATTGCATGTCCTCAATAAAAACAGGTGCCTAAAAGAAATTACAACCCTATCCTTCTGCAGCCATCTGAAGATGATTGATGTTGGGGTTTATCAAACACCTCTCTTTTTGTGTGAGTAGATGCAGTCTGTGAGAAAGCTTGTGATAATTGCCCCTGGACATTTCCAAAAGAAGGGAGAATCATGGTTGCCTGAACCAGAAGACAGTCACTACAATGATCTTGCAGGATTCCTTCTGTATCTTCATAATTACCCTGGATATTAGTGGACAGAGTGTCAAAGCATACAGGAACATTCCTGTCCAAAGAAAAGAAAAGGCATCTAACTTCTAGGCCTTCTTGATGGAATCCAAGAACAGAATCTTACCAGTTGATTGTTCAAAGAAGATGCAAACAGGTCTACATGAGGAACTCCCCACAGATGGATCAAATCTTGGAGGACCCCCTGATCTATTTTCCATTTGTGATGGTCTGCCCTGACCCTACTCAGCTTGTTTGCTACACATGTTTTACTCTGAATGTAGGATGCCTGTAGAGTGAGATTGTGCTGTGAAGCTAAATCTCAAGCTAACATGGCTAGTCTACAAAGGGGTATGACCTGATACCCCATTGCTTGTTTACACACCACATAACTGGTTCCTGGGAATAAAGTTGGTTTAGAGAGTTGAGTGCCTTGAGCAAATCAAGCATCTCCACGATATTTATGCAGTTGCATCTGTCCTTGGTGTCCCACACCCCCAGCACTTTTATCTCTCATGAATCTGCTCCCCAAGCAGTGTCTGTGGTGACTGACTACTTTGGAGAAGGGAGAGAGAAGGATTCAAGGATATCTGATTTCTTCACCTAAAGATCTATTTTCTTACAAAACCCCAGCAATGGGATTTGAAAAGGGTAAATAGTGTTGATCCTGGGACCAAAGAGATCTCAGATACCATTGTATATTTCTCATGAGGAGTCTTACAAGGGATACCATGACTGCCATAAATGCCATAAAACCTAAAATCTTGAGGTATTCCCTCAAAGTGACCAAAGTCTGAGTTGAAAACCTTAGAAACAGATCTAAGTAAAGATCTATTTTTTTATTTTTTCCTGTGGAAGAAAAGCTCTTTGAACTGAGTCTAGTATACACCCCAGGAACACAGTCCTGTGTGATAGAGCCAAAAAAGACTTTTGAATGTTCATTTGGAATCCCAGGTTGTGTAGCAGATCTCTCCTCAAAGAGGAGACTCCTGACACTTTGAAAAAGACTCTGTATAAATAGGCAAGTCATCTAAACATGGAAAATGTGGATAACCTGTAGTCTGCAATGACCTATTTCTGGAGCTAGACCCTTTGTGAACATTCTTCGTGTAATGGATAATCTAAAGGGTAAGGCAGAGAACTGATAATGTGATCCAGGCAGACAAAACCTTAAGAAACATCTGAAGTCTAGATGAATAGGGATGTGACAAAAAGCATCTTTTAAGTTAAGTGTTACTAGGGAACTTGAAAGAGAAAGAAGTAACAGATTGTGAAGTGACATCATTTTGCATTTGGGCACTATCACAAACAGGATTGGAAAAGAACAATCCAGAGTTGATCTCCAGACATTTTCTTTCTTTGGTACAAAGGAACACACTTGAATAAAAACCCTACCCCACCTGGGAAGGAGGAACTGGTTCTATCACTCCTTGGCACAGGATGTGATGAAGAACAGGTTGAAAAAAAAGAGAGAGAGAGACTGATTTGTAGGATAAGTGATGACCCCTAGAAAGGAGGAATTTTCTCACACTGCCATCAGTAACCTTGATGAATGATATCAGAACCCATGTGTCTGAAAGAATCTGTTGCCAAAGAGAAAAACTGAGATTCAGACTTTCTGGAAGAAAAAAAGGTGCCAGGGTGAGAAGGGGTCACAAGGTCTCTTGAATAGTCATTCATACTTGTTGAACTGTTCTTAGTTTTGCGAAGTGTGAAACAGCAGTGATCAATATGATGAACATCATGCAGGTATTCAGTGTAATAAGTATAAGATATTTGTATAATAGCAGGATTTGCTATTGCTAACACTTTGCCACATTAAAAATCAAATGCTTATGTGATTCTTTTTAAACAAAACAGTACAATTACATGTTAGATCCAGAAATATACAACAACAAAAGCCAGCCAGAAGTTATAGAACAGACACCCAAGCTGTGTTATTTGTTAATTTGCTAACAATGAGAGGAATGAATAAAATATATTTTGTTATAACAGTGGACTTACTTCACAATACAGCAGTGTACTAAACTTTCATAAGTTAAACTAATATCATTTAATTAATTTTTCTTTCTCAAAAGTTCCTACAAGGACGTACTAATCCAAGAGATGACATAGCAACAGAGGCATTTGAGGATGAATTAGACATGGGAAGATCAGGATCCTATCTGAACAGCAGCATCACATCTGCCTGGAGTGAGCACAGTTTGGACCCAGAGGAAATCAGGGTAAAAAAGACCTCTTTTTTAAATTTTGTTTTATTCCTTTCATAATGTAAAATTTGTGATTTCCAAGTACATGCTGAGCCATGTTAGTTTGATTTTTTATTGCAGACAGCAGATGAAATGTGCCACCTCAATTCTATTAATGGCTACGGTGTCCAGTCATGTGACACTGTTTGGGGAAAACATGATGATGTGAGCAGAGACTGTATATTTCTGTTTGTTCAGATAAAGTCTCTTAAGTCTAGACTAAACTGAATGAAATGTCTGTGATAAGACCTATTTATCAGACTGATAGATAGGATCTGTGTTCAGCTTCCAAGCACGATCTGAACTTTGTGTCACAGTGATGTGTAATTCATTATTATTTAAAAATATATATATTGTAATACAGAACCCAGTGAAATATCTGTTTAACAAAACACAGCATCCTTTAAATGCCACATAACAAGTTGAGGGTTTTAATCTGTACATAGCCATATTTACACTATAATTTGACTGCAGTACTTACAAAGGTTGGCATTGAGGAATGCTGTATTTTAGATATGTCTGTTAAAGCATGCATTGTCATATTAAAGTAATGGCATGTGTGCTAGTAATATGTACTGCATGTAGTGTATTGTCTAGTCTTCAAAAGTTCCTGCTGAAATACCAAATAAATGTATGATCTTTGTTTTCACATCTTACTCTTCCTTCTAAAAGACAACAGTAAGATATAGCTTATGACTGTAATTTTAAAATTTAACAAAATATTAAGCCTGTTTGTGTCTGGGCATGATGAATGTATGTATATCATGGTATATTTATTTTGCCCTACCTTACAGAGATTCTCAAACTGTTGTTATTTGTTGTCATTGATCTAATACAGGATGAATTAAAGAAACTGTATGCACAACTGGAAATTTATAAGAGGAAAAAGATGATAGCAAATAACCCCCACATACAGAAAAAGAGAAGCTCCAAGAAGGGTTTGGGGCGTTCAATCATGAGGCGAATCACAGAAATTCCAGAGACCGTTAGCAGACAATGTGGCAGAGATGAAAAGGATTTTACAGACTATGCAGATACACGAGGTAGTATTTGTGCAGTTAGAAAAAATCCTTTTGATCCCTCAATTTCCCACATCAAATCCAAAGAAGAGGCCCTAAAAAACATTGTATTTTCTTTAAAAAAATCACACAGCAGCTATGATCATGTAAGAGACCAAAATGAAGTTTCAAACAGTTTTGCCAAAGAAAAGATGGACTTTACTAACAATGAAAATTCTCTGCTAAATTCCTTGATGGATAAACACTTGATTAGACAATCTGCAGAAAACATAGATGAAGCATCTACGGAATCTGTTCCTCTAGTATGCAAATCTGCAAGTGCACACAACCTAAGTGCAGACAAGAAACCATTACATCCAAGACAATCAATGTTACAAAAATCCCTTAGTGTAATAGCAAATGCCAAGGAAAGGACACTTGGACTAAGTGGGAAAACTCAAAGTGCAGATGAAAATGTTAAGCATTTAAAACCCCATCGGAAAGATAAAACTGAATCTGGGGAATTACAACAAAATGCAGCTGCAATCCAAACAGAAGAACCAAACAAGGCTTACAAGCATGGGATAATGAAACAACAGCCTGCCACACCTGATGCAGGTAATTCAGTGACAAAAGACAAATCTGATCAAGAGGATATTTGTCCTTGGGAGACTCAGGACCTTCCTCCAAGTTCCTTGTCTTTGGAAACTAAAGTCCAAAAACATGTATCAATTGCTCCTGTTGAATCAGAACATATTCATGCTTCTCATGCAAAGGGCAAAGTATCAGGTAAGAACAAGTCAAATGAGGTACATAAGCAAACACTACATAAGGGTTTAGAAAAAACAGACAAATGTCTGAAAGATAAAGAATTCAAGGAGCCACACTCTTCAAACAATGAGAAAAAGAAATCACTAACTCTTAAGCCTCATGTTTCAAAAGGAGAAATGGTTTCTAAAACATATATGCCTGATGTTTGCCCTTGGGAATTTGAAGAACAAACAGTTATGGGATTGGAAGAAACACCTGATACAAGTCATGTCACTGAAAAAGGTGACATGAAAAAGGAAACATCCCCACAAGACTATAAAAGACTTAATAGTGATAATATTGATTCAGATAGTGAAACACAGAATACTTCATCTAATCGTGAAGATGTATGTCCTTGGGAATTTGTGAGCCCTGAATCAACAATTACTGAATCAAAAAATGCACCATCACCATCTACAACACATTTGTTAAAACCTGGGGAACAGATTCAAAAGAAAAAAGGTTTTGGTTTAAATGTGAAAGCTAAACTGATACCAGGAAAAGGGCGAGAACCAGAAAAAGGAGCAGAAAAGCATGATGGGAAGACAAAAGCAAGGAATAAAGAGAGAGTTAGAGCAGAGAAAGATACTGACTTGAAAACAGATAAAACAAAATGTCCAGAATTTTGCCAATGGGAAGTCCATGATTCTTTGGATATTTCTACTGACAAAGGGAAAAACAGAACATCCAATGATCCAGGGACAGACAAAAGTAAAATATCAGAAATATGTCCATGGGAGGTTTTGGATGATAGTTCTGCCAAAGAAGCTTCAGCACACTGCATACCATCAACAAAAGAGAACAAAAGTTCAAAAGTAATACACTCTGAGAAATCTAAACTAGCTGAAATTTGCCCATGGGATTATGAAGAACAAGTACCAAATGACCAAGCATGACCTTTGTCTTGCCAGGGCAATACGTATTAAATGAACAGTTTCAGAAAAATGGAAACTTTCCAAAACCTATAGTCTTGATTGCTTTATAGAGGAGATGCAAACTTTACATTTTATACTCTTGAATCATGTTTTGATGTGGTCTTGTGACACATATGAAAGCATTCCAGATTGCTGTATAATGTTTGCAAATAATTTACTGTTATATGGTATAACACATAATGTATGCAATTTCAAAGTACTGTTATTACAAATATCAGTTTTGATTATTTAGAAACAATATAAAATCTATTGGCCCCTGAAGCCATATGATAAATGAACACACTATACAATGGAATCTGATGTGAGCTATATTGTGAATCTTTTGTTCTACCCATTGTTTACAGAATCTGTATAATGCTTATAGTTATAGTTTGATACGAAACATTATTCAGGGTTTTTATATCAAGAAGCTGAATTTATGCATTTATGAGGTTCAGTGCAAAAGGCATTCATTGATGTTATAGAAATGGGAGTCTTATGCTTGACTCCACATATTTTATTTAAGCTAAAGGACAACTTAATTATTGTTTATTATGGATTTGCTGAAAGGTATATAACATTATGGACATTTTCTAAATTGTGATCTTTTTAAAGTAAATGTGATTACTGTGAGTTGTAAAAAAATGAAATGTTTACCTGTATAGCATAAAGATTAAAATATAGTAGAAAACATTTAGCATGTTCCATTCATTTTAGTATCTTCCAGTTATCTAAAAGTATAGGTAACATTTTGTAGTACTGAAAAGTTAATTGCTGCTAATTTCTACTGGGCCATTAGTCAAAAGTGTTATAATCCTTCTAGCAATACTATTACAGAAAATGTATCTACCGTTTTCATTGTTTTATAAAGTGCACTTTTGCATACATTTTCAGAATAGCTTATTTAAAATATTAGGGCTGTTTATATAATCGTTTTTAGAATTCATAGCACTATATGGCTATATAAAGTAAGTCTGGACTGCTATAGTAGTAAATATGTTAGAATATAGCCTTTTGGCCTATGCATTAATAAATCTTGTTAGGTTGCCCTTATTCAACACGTATGCTATGTCATTCCATGTTTGTAAAAGTACATTAGCATAAAAAGATTTATACCAAATGCAACACAGCTTATATTTCTGTTAGACTAGTACTTTGTATAATCCATTTTGTGTTTGATGCATAAAACATTAAGCTATTACTTCTTTGTACCTATTCCCATTCTATTTTTTTCTTCGCATGCAGAATGAAAGGCAGGAGTAACATATTGCACTGCCCCTAGTCTCGTAGCATATGGATTGTTCAGATTTCTAGAAAAAGAGGGATTGTACCCTGTTCACTGTAATCTCTTCTACTTCAAATGTAATATGACAGACTTTACTTCCAGCAGCATATATTTGATAGGTTTATATTGTGATGTAACAGCATGTACATAGAGTAACTTCTCTGCAATAAAACATTTATATGAAACAGGTGCATATGAGTCAGTAAAATAAATGACAATAAATGTGAACTATGTGCAAAATATATTCATTTTCCCAAGGAAAATAAAGTGTCAAGCATGAACTATGTTTTCTTAGCTTCCAATAAAATCTTATTGTAGAATATTCATGATGAACAATTAAGTATTGTCACTTTTATTACTGTTAAAAAACTTTCAAATCTGGTGTGCTTTGCTTCATTTTCTGCAACACACACACACACACACACACACACACACACATATATATATATATATATATATATATATATATATATATATATATATATATATATATATACATGCTGTTAAAAGAATATTGGTATGCTTATTTCTACATTTCACTAATTAATTTCAAAAAAACAGTTACAGATAAACATAAGGCTAAGGTGTAGATGTTTTTTTCCCTCTCACCAGTATTTGTTACATTCCAATAGACCAGTCACTTATCTTCTTGATGAAAGAACTGGGACTGAAACTTTGTAAAATAAAGCAAATGACTTCAAAAAGGTTTATCTGAAGTAGTTTACTTAATTTGCTCTTCAACTTGTGGGTCCTCGGATCTGATTTGGACACAACAAAGCCGCATTTTCCAGCTATGGCTCTGAGCTCCAAGCAACACCCTTACCGATAATGCCTCACTGTCTGCCTTCTCCCTTCAGATCTCATTTGCTGCCTTAGAGTACGCAGTGTGGTCACTGAGCTCCAGCGTTTTTGTTTGGTCAGGTTGTAATTTTGGTCTGTTTTTCTTAGATTTCTTTTTCTTCCTTTTTTTCTCTCTTAAACCTGCCTATCACCTCTCCGGGTTTCTTCCTTGCTAGTAAAAAAAAAAAAAAAAAGTAGCAAAAGTAGTAGTCGGCCTGTTCTATCTCCTCTTTCCTACCTTTTCCTTTCTGAGTGTGTGTGTGTGTGTGTGTGTGTGTGTGTGTGTGTGTGTGTGTGTGTGTGTGTGTGTGTGTGTGTGTGGATAGTGAACAGGCTGACAGAATGGCTGAGGCCCCGAAGCCTGGGTTCAAAAAATGCAGAGTGTGGCTATAAGCTTTCACCAGCTGATGGCCACACTCTGTGAGTGGTTTGCTTGGGGGTTGATCAGCTCCAGTCCCCCGTCCTATTTGCACTGGGTTTAACCCCAGAGCACTTAAGGACAGGTGGGACAAATTGATCCTTAAGGGCTTGCTGCCCTCTTCTGCTGGGACTGTGGTCCCTTCTTTCCCTGTGGGAAAAGCAGCAGCTGCTGCTTTTTCTTCTTCCCCCCAGCCTCTGGGACTCACACTCCCGCCAAGAGGCCCAGGGAGGAGGATAAATCTAAAAAAGACCGGCCTCACAAGTGATCCCTTGACCTCTTGTCACAGACCGTCCCACCGCTGAAGACAAAGTCTGTCTCTAGGCCTGCTTCCTCTCAGCTCAGATCCCTGAAGTTTTCACCTGAGCCCGAGCTCCCAGTTAGCTGGTCATGGTCTAGGTCCCCCTCATGCCACCGGCGCTTGGTACTGCTTCCACAATATCCTCCCACTCCACCCGGACCCTTTCGGAAGCAGGAGATGGACAAGATAATGCGGATGTTCATCCGAAATCAAATTCAGATGGGGGTCTTGCCGGGGCCATCTCCCACTGGAGCAGGCTCTCTTCTACTCATGTTGTGTCCTATTACTCCTTCTCCGATCTGACCTTCAGTTTCTGAGTCATTGGATCTGAGGACGGTCAGAGTCGAGGGATCGGCGCCGATTTTACCCTGTACCTCAGTGCTGGTGGTTGCCTTGAGTGTATCAGATCCAACCAGTTTGGATCTGAGGTCTCTAAGCCAGAGCCTCAGGGTCAGATCTGAGGCGGTGTTTTCTGCTCCAAGTCTGTCAGAAAGGAGCATACCTCTTGGTGTCTCAACTCCAGCAGGCACGGCTCCAACTCCCTTGTTGGGTCAAGGGGGAGAGGCTTCTGCTTTTTCTGTTCAGGAGGCCCATTCCCCCTCTGCATTCGACGTGGTGGAGAGTGTTCTTGCAGGGTCAAGGCCTCAGGCTATCTCGTCCTCAGAATCCTACCAGACCCCCCTGGCTTTGAGTGTGGTTCTGACCATCTTGCCCTCTCAGGGGCAGCCCATAGCCACAGTGCCCCAGGCAGTTCCACTCTTAGAACAACCCGTTTGTGAGGCCTCCCCAGACAGTCCCACTGAGGAAGCCCCCTGCGAACATATGTGCAAGAGGAGGCACATGGAGTCTCTCCCAGAGTCCCTCATGGAGAACACGGACCTAGATGAAGGGGAAGGTTCCCCAAGGTCACCCCCCTGAGGATGTCTCCTTTGGAGACATTATGGAGATCATTCACCAAAGGGGGGGGTGGTCTGTCCCAAAACTGACTTCAGACCAGTCCGTGTTTCTGGAGGCATTCGGCTCGGGCCCATCTACCTCTTGGGTGTCCCCTCCAGCCGATCCACTTATGGAGTTAATAACATCTAGGGCTTGGAAGGAGCCGGACACCATAGAGCCTATACCAAAGCAACCGGACAAAGTTTTAAGTCCCCCCCGCATACAAGCTGCATTGGCACAAGGAGTCCCCTGTAGATGCTATGATGGTGGCGGCAGCCACCAAAAAGGAGCTTGCACAGGAGAGCTCCGTGGTCCATCCTCCTGACTGGGAGTTGAGGATGTTGGATCATTTTGGGAAGTAAGCTTATACTTCAGCAACCTTCCCCATGATGGTGCTGAACTATTTGGTGTATGTTATCCTACTCCAGAGAGATCTAGTCAAAGAAATCACAGAGTCTACCCCAGGGTCCATGTTGGCAGATGACAGGAAGACTTTCGATGCTCGAATGGTCACCCTTAAAGCTGTAGCAAACACGTCCAAGCTTTTGTTCTCACAGGCCACAGAGGGAGCTGCATGGGGGGTGGGGACAGGCATTGCCATCAGGTGTCACACCTGGCTCTGCTTATGTCAATTCTCAGAGCCCTTTAAAGTGTCTTTTACAAATGTCCCTTATGGTGGTTCTTCTCATTTTGGGAAGACAATAAGAGAGGCCTTGATCCAGAGTGAGAAGGACTTGATCCAGAGTAAGAAGGACAGGAAGACACTGTCTGCTATCGGAATCTGCTTCTCTCCGCCTCAGATGTCCTTTTCCAGGAACCAATGAGGCCAGAAGAAGATGTGGTTCTGTAAGTCTCAGGCATTTTCCTGGGATGCTCAGGACTCACTGTCCCCCAGAGGCAGAGGGGGATTTGACAGACACCGCCCTAGAGGCAGAAGGGGTCCTAAGAACTAGACCTCACCCAGGGTGGGTTTGTGAAGGGCCAATCTTGTCTCCTGAACCTGATTGACTTCTTTGAATCAGTCTCCAGAGCTGTGGATGAGGGTAAGGTGGTCCACACAGCCTATCTGGACCGCGCCAAGGCCTTTGACACCATCCTCCACTCTGCAATCATAGATAAACCTACTAAGCTGGGCATTAATCCCTATGTCACTCGATGGGTTGCCAACTGGCTTACTGACAGAACCCGCACTGTAAAAGTAGCTGACTCCCAATCCAGCTCCAGACAAGTGACAAGTGGAGTACCTCAGGGTTCATTCCAGGGACTGCTCTTGTTTGGCATCTACTTCTTTGAAGTACAGGCCAACACTAAGGGACTCTGACTAACAAAGTTCACAGATGACTGCAAACTGGGAGCCATTATTGAATCCCTATATGATGTGGATATTCTACAAAAGGGCCTTACAGAAACAGTTGCTTGGTGCCAGAGCCATGGGCTCAAGCTCAATGCCAAGAAATGTATAGTTATCCCCTTTGGGAAAAAACATGTACCCATAAATTACCATGTAGGTGGCAGTATACTAACCAATGAAAGTGTGATAAGAGACTTAGAGACACAGGTGGACAGTGGTCTAACCTTTGATAACCACATCGCCACAACTGTCAGAAAATCCTTCTATATGGCACACCTCATCACTAAGGGCTTTTCATCCAGAAAAAAGGAGGTCATTGTCCAACTGTACTCATCCCTCATTAGACCCATTATAGAATACAACACTCCATTTGATATGTACCTCTCAAGACATCTGCAACAACTGGAAAGGCCGCAGAAATATCTCACTAAAACAATCACAGGCCTAAAGCAGATGCCCTATGCTGGCCATCTAAAAAAACTCCACCTATACTCTGTTACATATTGTCTACTCAGAGGCGATCTCTGCTTAACATAAAAGGCCATGTCAAACCCAGAGCTGTTGGACGTGCTACACTTAAAGAAATCCCTCAAAGACACACGCTCCATTGATCTAAACCTTGTCATCACAATGAACAAAATATGCTGGAGGGATAGGTTCCTAACCCAGAGACTCCCCAGACTCTGGAATAGACTGCCCATACATGTCAAGCAGAGCGCCTCTTTGGCCCTCTTTAAAAGGAACCTTGACGATTGGATGAGAGATAGGAAATTCAGCCCAGGGATCACGTCAGTCACCCTGCTAGACAGAGGTCCAGGAAAGTAAATATTGTGGGAAGAAATAGCCAGGTAATTGTTATGGCTAGGCTTGTATAGGCTCTAGGGCCAATAGCCTAGTACAAACCTATGAACCTATGAACTTGGGCTTCATCTCACACCTTTATCTTGCATTACAAATTAGACATTGCCTCTAGGAGTAGAGCATCTTTTGGCTCTGCAGTGCTCCGGAACATCCTTTCATGAGGGCCACCCAAGAACTAGGTAGCTGGGGACTCTGTCCCACAGGTTGTAGAGCAAATGAAGTAAACTACTTCAGATAAAGAAGTTATGTACTCAGCATAATGTTCCATTTGAGTAGTTCTACTTCATTTGTCTTCAACCATTCCCTCCCTCCTTCCCCCTGACCTTATCTTCAGGATATGATATATGTTTCAGATTGTTAGTGTTGAGATCCTTGCCTTTGTCTAGGCTAAGGTTAGTTTTGTTGATTATTTTGGTAGATAAGGTGCTATTTGGTCGGGTGACTGTTCCTATTAGGCAGCAAACTCAATCCGAAGGGAGAAGGCAGACAGGGAGGCATTATGGGTAAGGGGAGGTGCTTGGAGCTCAGAGCCATAGCTGGAAAATGTGGCCGTGTCAGATCCAAAGTGGATCCAAGGACCCACAGGTTGAAGACAAATGAAGTAGAACTACTCAGATGGAATGTTATGGTGAGTACATAACTTCTTTATAATGATTATGATCAGGTCATTGACTATAGCCAGTTTGTTATGTGTTGAAGGACAACTGGATGTCAAGAAAGTTATCTTGAGAGAAGAATGAAATAAAGGCAGAGGGGTGAATCTTGACATCTATGTTGAGAACACATAAGTGTGTCATAATCAGAAAGACCCATTTATAGTCCTTTGTAATACATGGAACTTTAGCATGCCTTAATGTACTACTAGTTACAGGGGGGCAAAGTAAAACGTGTAGGAGCACAAAGTGTTGTACATCTTTCAGAGCTATGAAATACTTAACTTAGCACTACCACACGCACAGTGGGAGAAAGTTAAGTATATCTCTGGTAGACAAATAGCTTTAAAGCTGTTAGATACATCACTCAATCACACTTTTTGTGGCAGTAAAAATGGTATGGTGGCTGTGATGTATGTTCTAGTGTGAGACTAGAGCTTACTAGTCCTGAAAGGTGCTTAACTGAGCTGTCTTTTTCCTGAATTTGAAGCACAATTGCACTGCTCCATGCAGTATAAGATTTCGGACCATATGTATATTTATTACTTTCATGGATAATTAGATTGCACAGTTAAACTAGATAAGAAAACAAGACATGGGAAAACATAACACACAAAACCTTTTGAGTGCAACATATTCAAAACACCAGTTTTGAACAAACTTATAGAGATACAACAAAATAGAGACAGGTGACACACAATAGGTTTTGTGTTGGTTACATAATAAATCAGTATAGTTTATATAATGTATTAAAATGCATCCTATATATAAAAATCCAGTAAATAAACTAAAGAAATGAATGTTTACCATTAGCCAACAGATTTTGATAGAGATGTTTAAACTTTAGTAAATATCACAGGAAATGGGATAGTACAACATTTTAGTGTCAAGGACACTTGATACACACACACACACACACACACACACACACACACACACACACACACACAAACAAACACACACACACCTGCACGCACCCACACACCAAGCTCTACATATATGTGAGTGTGTGTGTGTGTGTGTGTGTGTGTGTATATATATATATATATATATATATATATATATATATATTTATATATATATATATATATATATATATATATATATATAGATGGGTCCCCTGTATTTTGTCCAACTTGCTATTGTTTGACAAGTGCAGGGGTGGTGTTAATCTGGATGGTATGGACAGCCAAGCAGCCCAAATGTTGACAGCCACAAGAGGAGAAAACATACTTGATCTCATCATCACGAACATGGGATCAAAATGTTCAACACCGGAAGTATACCCCTCACTGGTGAGATCAGATCATAAACTAATCTCGCTGGAGGTCCTCATCCCGCCCCCACCTGAAACAAAAAAGACCACAGTGAAAAACTTCTCAAAAGCCGATTTCACACTTCTAAAAACTAGTGTGGTCTCCTTTAAGGCCCCTGAGCCAGTGGTAAACATTACTCAAACCGCTGAATCACTTACAAATGCCTTCTACCAGCACCTACAGGACTGCATGGATCAGGCAATCCCAAACAAAACTAAGACTCTCTGTACCAAAGGCAAGCATCCAGTCTGGTGGACCCCAGCCATAAACAAGCTCTACAACAAAAGGAGGAAGCTACTACAAGATAGAGCAAAATCCTTGAAAGGTAAGACACCTTTGATCATTATAAGTAAAAAACTAAGAGCTCTCATAAAATCATCCAAGGCAAATTTTGAGAGAAAAATCGCCAAGGACTCTAAAGACAATCATAAGGCCTTCTTTAGCTATGTTAGAAACCTAGGAGGAAACTCCCAGATATGCTCAGAATTAGTTCAAAATGATTTGAAAATTACTGAACCTACACACATTGCCAACATACTGGCTGACAGGTTCAGTGCAAAATTCTCCCCCCCTCCCCCCCAAAAGGAGAGATATCTATTCCATTGTAGCTCCCCAAACATCTCCAACGCCCAGGTGAGAACTGCCCTCACTAAGGCAAAAAACACAGCATCCATGGGACCGGATGGTGTCCCCGGCTGTGTGCTTCACAAACTCAACGAGGAATTAAACCCACAGTTAGGACAGCTGTTTAATCTTAGCCTCACCTCAGGATACGTACCCAAGGAGTGGCGCACGGCGACTGTGGTCCCACTTCATAAGGGCGGTGCCTCCACAGACCCTGGAAATTACCGCCCCATTAGCTTGACAAGCCTTATCTGCAAAGCCATGGAGAGGATCATAATGGAACTCATAAATAAAGACATAGGGAACTTGCAGACTTTGGATCCAACCCAGTTTGGCTTTGTCAAAGGCAGATCCTGCCTCTTAAACTTGGTTGACTTTTTCGAGACAGTCACCAAGGCCATTGATGAGGGAAAGGCAGTCCATACAGCCTACCTCGACCTGGCAAAGGCCTTCGACACAATACCCCACTCAGGTATCATCGAAAAACTCATCAGCTTGAATGTAAACCCATACATCACAAGATGGGTTGCAAACTGGCTAAGTGACAGAACCCACAGGGTCAGAGTTGCTGGAGCCATGTCAGACTCAAAGCCTGTCACAAGTGGTGTCCCACAGGGCTCAGTCCTGGGTCCACTCTTGTTCGGCATCTACTTTTCTGAAGTACAAGCAAACACAGGAGGGTTATGGCTGACAAAGTTGCAGATGACTGCAAACTGGGCGCCATAGTTGAAAACACATCTGACGCAGATATCCTCCAGAAGGGCCTCACAGAAATGGATAACTGGTGCCAGAGCCATGGCCTGAAGTTAAATGCCAAAAAATGCATAGTCATACCCTTCGGGAAAAACAAGGTTACCCCTAGCTACCATATAGGTGGCAATCCACTGAGCACAGAAAAAGTCATCAGGGATCTGGGGACCCAGGTTGGCAGTAGCCTTTCGTTTGACACTCATGTTGCTAAAGTAGTTAGGAAAACCTTCTATATCGCCCACTTGATCATGAAGGGATTCACATCTAGATCAAGGGAGGTCATCGTCCCCCTGTACTCATCACTCATTAGACCTATGATTGAGTACAATGCCCCGTTCGGAATGTATCTGACCAGACACCTGCTGCAGCTTGAAAGGCCCCAAAAGTTCCTCACCAAAAGGATGAAGGGTCTCAAAAATATGTCTTATGCTGCCCGACTGAAAGAACTCCAGCTCTATTCAGTCTCATACCGCTTGCTCAGAGGTGACCTGTGCCTGACATATAAGGCCATGTCAAACCCAGATTTGATGAATATGCTTCACCTCAAAAGATCTAGATCCCTCAGAACCACAAGGGCGGGAGACTTAAACCTTGACACGGTTATAAATAGAATGTGCTGGAGGGACAGATTCATCACCCAGAGACTCCCTGTGCTGTGGAACAAAATCCCGGTACATGTGAGGCAGAGCACCTCGCTGGCCTTGTTCAAGAGGAATCTTGACCAATGGATGGGAGATCGCAGATATACCCCAGGGATTACTTCAGTGTCACTGCTTGACAGAGGCACAGCAAAATGATAGGCATAGTTTTTATTCAAACTAAAGGGGTGGCGAAAGCCACATAACTATGGGCTAGGCTTATAAATGCCCTTGGGCAGATAGCCTAGTATGAACCTATGAACCTATGTATGTTTCATTGAGATAGGTGACTGGGGTTGGAAGGAGTTAAAGTGTTTGTGTGTTTGTTAGTGAGTAAAGGTTAGGGTCAGTGGGTAGATGTGTATGTTTGTGTGTTAGTGTGTGTGTATGTTAGGGTTAGGTTAAGAGTAAATTAAGGGAAAAGATGTAATGTTGTTAGTGAGTTTTTGTACATGTTTGTGAGTCCAAGTGAGTCTTGTGTAGTGGCAATGTTACAGGAAGGCTTTTATTATGATAAGGTATAGGGTTAGGATAGGGGGAAAGGACAGCACTAGGGTTAGGGTTTGCACCTATTACTAAGGTGCTGCACGGAGGGTAGAGCCCCCCCCCCCATCCACCATAGTAATATGTACTAACTATAACATTGTCCCTTCCCTTGCCCTAACCTTACACCTTTTCTTAATAAAAAAAGCCTTCCTGTAACATTGCCATTATTAAGACAAATGTCAGGCTGGTATTATGGAGGGGTTTTAGTGTTTAGATCAACAGGGAAAATATGTTTTGATTTTCAGTCTTTTTTGTTCTATATTTAGTTTGTTCAATATTATATGTGTTCGAACATATTTTGCTGATGTTTGTGGCTCAACATTAAATATGTTTTATTATACATAATAGAACCATATATTTATACCTATAGCTATATCTGTGGGTCTATATCAGATCAGTGAAATGGCATTACAGCAAATGCCATTTCGCCGACACATATACAACAAAACCCCATAACAGCGAAAGCTCAGGTCAGAGCCATGACATTGCCCTTTACCCCACTGTAGTGTGATCTCGGAGTTGGTATATTTAGTTGGGGGGGGCACAGCCCCTACATTGGGCGATGTGGTGGGCAAAGCCCCCCACTTTGCAATATTTTAAGTGGTTTGTTGTGTTGTGTTGGTCCCATAGAAAAAAATCGGTGACCTGAGGTTTTGCTGTTATGGGGTTTAAGTGGATATGTGTCGGCGAAACAGCATTCGCTGTAATGCCATTTCGCTGAGCTAATATAGACCCATATCTATATCTGTCTGATTATCTGTCTATATTATTTTACCTCTAAGAAGCTTTTCATCTAAAACATATTTAATCTAAAACACACTTAGTCAAATGACATTTCATCAAAAACTTCATATAAAGCAGAAAAACATAGCTAGTTTGACCAACACCCTTGGCCAGTGTTGTGAAATTGTGCCCCCCCAACGCTCTTCAAGTAAAGAGAAAAAAAGTACTTCGATGTAATAAGCCGATCCCTACATTGTAAGTCATTGGCTTGTTACAGTTAGATGTACAACCCCCCCCCCCCCCAGCTCCATTGAAGAGCAAAAAACAAAAAAATAGCAGACGCTCCTTCTACTGGCACATTAACCAGGTGGCCAGATGCACAACATGCCCCCTCCATCCTACCCCAGCCACTTGGGTCCTGTTTTTGTGCCATGCCCCAACCCGCAATTTCTTTAAAACTGTAGCAAACAGTTTGTACAGTTTGTACCCTGACAACACACAGCACTATGGCACTCATGTTTTAATTAATTTAATGTACAGGAGAGGCTCACCCAGACTCTGCCACAGCTTGCTTTGAGGGAAAGGTTAGTTTGCTTTTTATTTCTTGTATTTTGTATCACTTTATTGCCTTTTTCTATTTTGTATATTGTGATTTGTTTTCTTTACAGTGTGTTTTACTTGTATTCTGCTTTTAACTGCATATTAAAACTTGAAAAGAGACCACAGCTCTGTGTCTTGTGAGTTAGACAGAATTTTTTCCCACCCTTCCATCCTGTTAATGTTGTGTTTTTAAACACCACTGTCTGTCTAGTTGCCTGCCTCTTATATTAGTTTGACCACATATCCTGTTCCCTTTCTCCATTCACCAGCTGGTGTGAGCACAAGATTGTGATTTTGTGAAATCACTCCACTTCAACTATTTAAATTTATTGGCCATCCTATTGTATTCCATAGTACCAGAAATAAAAAGTGCCCACCCCCTTTCAGTCTATCATGCTCTTTTAAAAATAGTGGCTCTCCACTAAAACATAACTATTTAGACAGCTAAAATGTAAATTGCCCACTTTCATATCTAACTGCTTAGTGCACACTGCATTGTTTAGGATACACCTTTTTTTCTCATCTTACCTTTAAGCATCTATTGCAAGACAACCAGTTATTGCAGAGCTCACATTCTGCCTCTCAGTAGTCATCTTGGGATTAGTGCTTCTGTTTTCTCCTGGTGAGAGAAGCAGTACAGGGACATTATTTCTTGGAGAGTGCTGATCACCAGAAAGCCTAATAACTGCTTTATATGTGAGAGCTTGGAATCTGTGCTTATATTCTGATCCTGGTGAGAGTAGGAGCAGAGTGCATTGATTACTGACTGTTTCTGGTTGGAGAGTGAGTGTCTGTGCTTAACGTACCTGATTGGTTTGGTTGCTATTCAAGGCATCTACCAGAAAAAGGCTACAAGACTACAGACCCTTGCATCATCTGGGACAAGACTGTGGATCACCAAACAGGCTGTGGCCTGCTTCTCTTCTTGGGATTGGTGCTAACATTTTACTTCTTGCGAGAGAAGAAGCAAAGAAGCATTGTATCCTAACAGAGTGTAGCTGTGGTGAGACCAGCATTAGTAGTAGCCAGGCAGTAGCCATTTATGTGACTCCCCTCTTTTCATCATTCTTGACAAGCTATTTCTTTGTTTTCAGTAAGTACTGCTTGATTTGTTTCTAACTTCAGAATATCTGCCTAAATACTTCATTCTTGCATTTTAAGGGTCTACGTATTAATTTCTACTCGAGTGTTTGGCAATGCTGTGTACAGACTCTGAAACCTTGAGTGACATTTTTCCTTAAAAACACAATTGAAATTTTTCCAATACCTAGTTGCACACAGGACAACTAGTTTGCAGTGACAAGCACTGTCCACATAGTTGCAAACTCCTGACAGTGATTGATATTCTCACTTCAACTCTCTAATCAATAAAAAAAAGGGTCTGTTGTAGTGGATATGAACTTTCCTACTGTCTCCATTACTGCCTTGGTGGACATGGGCATCCTGAGGCAATGTAGAAATTGCCTCATGTTTACTGACAACCAGTTAGTTCTCAAACAAACTGATATGGTATGTGAGAGATGTATTTACACAATGTCACTGGAGGCAAAGCTCTCACATAAAAGTACTCCTAATGCCAAGAAGGATGTCAGTAGTACACAAGCTGTACCCATCACACACAATTTAAAGCAGACATACAGACCCACATATGCTGAGGCACTTACATGTAACCTTCCTAAACCACAAAGACCTCCTAGACATAGTGCATATCACAAATACCCTGAGCAGCTTCATATGCGTTCTTTCAAAACAACACTCACATGAACACATTGCTCTACATCTTATGGAGCCTCTGCTACTAAGCCCATAAGGCAAGTCACCACACAATCCAACATTCTAGTCATTGTAGACTCCATCGTGAGACACACTGATGTCCCGCTCACCAGGCTGAGTAAGGAGAAAGTTACGTTCAGTTGCTTATCAGGGGCTAGGATCTGCCACATTACACATGCACTCAGGTCATTGGACCACAATTACCAATATCATTCAGTCATAGTTCATCATGAAGCTCTCAGAATATGTGTCTCAGGTTGGTATGAGCCTAGCATTGAGCAGCAATTTACCTTCTGCAAGGATGATGCCACAATACAAACAAAAGATGATTAACTTTAATAATCGGCTTAGTTTCTGGTGTCATTCTAAGGGGGAGCAATATTTGTCAGCATGAAAGGAGATGGTCAACAGACCACATTGCTTTGCTAGGGATGGTCTGCACCTCTCCCCTCTAGGCTTTCAAAAATTAGCTAAAATATTGTCTTCCCCATAGTGCCTTTTTTAGGCAATGCCAAACTGAAAGTACTTCCAACATACCAAATCAAAACCAAGAAAATCTAAAGGTATTACTGCTCAATGCTAGGAATCTAAACAAAAAAATAAATTACCCTAGAGAATGCTGATGTCTGTGCAGTCACTGAGACATGGTTTAAAGCCATGGACAGCAGACCAACAGTGCAAGGTTATAATGCCTTCCACACATTTAGGCCATCTACTTCACAGGCAGGGATTAAAGGTTGAGGTGTCTCTATTTATATCAAAAATAAATATACTTCAAAGCTGGTCAAACAGGACAATGCACTTGAGCTGCTTCATGTTCAAATCCCCATAGGTAAAATCCAATATCACTTCCTTGCAAGCCATAGGTCCCCCTCTATGATACAGGAATCCATACCATGTTTTTAAACATATTAGAAACACTAACCATCCAACCCAACACCATATTCATGGGTGACTTTAATTACCCCACTATTAACTGGGAATCTTATGCGACACCAAATGTACATGCACAGAGATTCCTGCATTTTGTAAACATAAACTCCCTCAACCAGACAGTCAATACACCAACCAGGGGTGCAACCATACTGGATCTGGTCCCTACTAATATGGGAGACTGCTGCACATCCCCTACTGTAATGCCTTCCCTGGTAAGGTCAGACCACAAAATGGTCTCCTTTGAAGTAAAAATGAAATCTGGACCCACAGCTAAACCTGGAATATTCAGGAACTATTCTAAGACTAACCTCCTGCTATTAAGTGAGAACCTGGCGAAATTTCAAGCCCCCATAAACCCTGAGAACACTTCTGCCTATGCAGAACTGTTGACAGAAACCCTGTACAAGCATGTTAATAGCTGCATAGAGGTAGCTGTACCCACCAGGAAGAAGTACAGAAATAAATCAATTAACAAGCCATCCTGGTGGAATCACAAAATCAATCGCCTGTATAGCAGAAGGAAGAAAATCATGGCAAAAATTAGGAGGTGCAGCACCCAGCAGGATAAAAGCACTTTCAACAAACTAAACAAACAACTCAGAGGACAAATAAAGTCTACCAAAGCCAAATCTGAGGTAAGTTTGGCCTCCCAGGCCAAGAACAACCACAAAGCATCCTTTAGTTATATCCACAACCTCAAAAGCAATACACAGTTGTGTGCAGAGCTCATTGTAAATGGAGCCACCTATATTGATCCAGAAGATATATCAAACCTCCTGGCTGATAAATTCAGATCCAGTATACTCCTCTCTCCCCCTCAACCTTCCCTCAGGAAATATCATCAAATATAACTCCTCCTACTATCACTAGGGAACAGGTCCTTAATGATGTCTCTAAGACCAAGAACACTGCATCAGTGGGCCCAGACAATATCCCAGGATGCCTTCTAAATAGCATGAAACTTGACCTATCAGGGCCTGTGGAATTACTATTTAACTGTAGCCTCCAAACAGGCTTCATGCCTCATGAATGGAGAAAGGCAACAGTCATCTCTCTGCACAAAGGTGGCCCATCTACACACCCTGGAAACTACAGACCCATATGTCTCACTAGTCTTATATTTAAAACCATGGAAAGAATTATCATGGAGATGATCAAGAGAGATGCAGTAAACCTCCAGACACTGGAACCGACCCAGTTTTGATTTGCCAAGGGCAGATCATGCTTACTTAACCTGGTGGGTTTCTTTGAGAAGGTCACCAAAGCAATGGATGAGGGCAAAATTGTTCACACTGCCTACCTTGACCTGGCCAAGGCATTTGACACAGTACCCCACTTGGGCATTGTTGACAAACTCAGCAGGTTAGGTCCAAGCCCATATGTCACCCGGTGGATAGCCAACTGGCTCACAGACAGGACCCAGGTAGTTAGAACTGAGGAGTCCACCTCTACAAACACAGACAGAACATATATGTGTATGGGTGTGTGGCTATGTATTACACATACATATCAATTGTGTGCTAGGCTGATATTTGCCAAGTCAGCCTCATATGGTTGACTAGGCAGTGTACAAGATCACATAAATCCAGGAGTTGGGAAATTTGCCAATACTACATGTTTTTTTGTGATCGCTGAGGGGGTGTGGTGGTGGAGGAGGCTTGCCACCTTGTAAAAAATTATGGTTTTCGTTTTTTTTTAATGTAGATTTTGCACGAGCTGAAGCAATTTCTCAGTGCATACATGCTGCTGTGTTGAGTACCTTGAATTTTCAAGTTTTCTGATCAATATTGTAGCAGTAGACCTCTGATGTTTCAGATTAAATGTAGTACATCAATTTGTAGTGCATCTGTTTGTTTAATTTTAACATCTTACTAAAGTCAAAACTCACAGAGGAAACCCAGTGAGCATTGTTCTTTCTAGGGAAAAATTCTGCGTAACTGTCATAATCCCTGCATTACTGGCTTCTGCGTACAATAAGTTCTTAAAACTGGGTATTAGCTCTTGTCTTTATTACCATATCCATGTTCCTTTTCAAATTTTGCTCTACTGACTTTATGTGTATCTCATTAAGTAATTATTCTATAGTAATTATTACTGTAAACATCATCTGCATTCTTGAAGAACCATGTCTCCAAAGCAAATGGACAAAAGGAAAGGACCAGCACCGATCACTGGAGCACTTCAACATTCTGTTAACTATATCAGTACTAGAACCCATTCCAGTAGCCATGATGCTGTTAACTAAACCATTGTTATTCTAGGGCACCATGCTAATAGACAGTTCTAGGTCTGTTCTATCAACAGTGACAAATGTTATACTAACATTAAATTATACTATGCTGAATATACACAGAGCTGTGTATTTATCATCTAGAATACATTTGCCTGAAAAAAATGACTAATAATTATATGTAAGCACCACTTACTAAACCCAGACTAAAACAGTCTCATTTCATATATTTTACTCAGATGAATCTGATACAAGATGTAATGTTATGAGGTAGTACCAGCTGTGCCAAGGACAGTAGGGCAGTATATGTATACATAGGCCATAGCTAGCTGGAGTTTTGTAAAGACGTTTATGTTATTTGACTATCACACTGATTTGTACAGATGTTTGAATTAAAAATATATTTGTAAAGTTACTTGTGTTAAAAATGCATTAGCACGCATCAACATTAGGTCCTGCTGGAGAGAAAGAATGTATGCAAGTATATTAGGTTGTATTGTTGTAACTGATCAAATGTGTATGTTTACCAGATAACCCTGGAAGAGTGGAAAGTTTGAAAGTGTGTTATAGCTTTCAGATGCTACCACAGATCTTAGCAATTGTACCAGAGTCAGGTGACCTGAGGTGATATCATCATCAAGCTTCTTTGCAACCCTCACAGCAGCACTTTAGAATCTGGCAGGAAAGATTTTGGAAAGGATATATATCTCATACATCCACACAGACAGAGAGAGAGATATCGTCCGGCTTTTCCTATGGTAAGACACTCACATATCAGCTTGCCTTGCTTTAGTAAGTAGTCAAGGAACAGTAATTCTTTAGTCAGAGACATTTAGTGAGAATAGTTTAGTATTGTTTTCTGCATCTGTGAGAAACAATCCAGCTGTATTATTTTTATATCTCTGTGGTTGAAACTCTGTTTATTGTATTTAGTATTCTGCTGTTTTCTGTTTTATTATTTATCATTAAATATTTTAATAACTTTCATTATGGCTGGTCCTTTAGAGAATACGTTTAACATCTTGAGAGTACTTATACTTGTTTTAGTAACACCGTGGCAGTTCCTGAAAGCCTTGCTGCTTTGGTCAACCCTACTATTTGTATTAGTATTAATTTTACACATTATAATTGGGTACCTTTTGTAAGAGGTTAGGGTAGCTGACTGGTGACAGCGTGGTTACCTCAGAGTCCGGGCAGAAAGGGTCACAGCTATTAAATCTGCTCCAGCTGTTCCCAGGTGTGTGTGTGTGTGTGTGTGTGTGTGTGTGTGTGGGTGTGTGTGTGTATGTGTGAAACTCAAATATCCAAGTGTGTGCATGTGTCGGCTACTGGAACAGGGACACAGAGCTCCAAAATGCATAGTGTGGAGTTTTGTGTGGGTCTGGAATGTGCCCCCTGTGTTCTCTTAAGGGAAATTGTGCTTCGTGCAAGGAACTGCATCTGAAAATACTGTGTGAAACCATCTTTGCTGTTAGTGACCATCCCTCACCAGAGTAAGTGGTAGGGATTGAGTCTCCTTGATTGCTGGCTCAGAGTAGGGATCTGACACATATTGGAGGCAGCTGGGCAGGATATTAATTGAACTTCAGTAGCCAGTGGGCAGTTGTTACTGAAAGTGTGTGTGTGTGTGTGTGTGTGTGTGTGTGTGTGTGTGTGTGTGTGTGTGTGTGTGTGTGTGTGTGTGTGTGTGTGTGTGTACTTTCAGCAGCCACAAGGTAAACATACACTTTCACTTATTTTTCTTAGTTTAGTTTAGTCAAGGAGAGCAAGCAAGGATGTCAGTAGAGGATTATAGCAAGCTGACATAGAACCAGTTGGCCAAGGTGTGCAAAGCCAAAGGACTGGTGCATGCCAACCTGACAAAAGATGACATGATTTCAACCTTGGTAACAGCTGCAGCATGAACCAGCAACCAAGAAGGCAACCACTCTGGTGATGGAGATGTGCAGTCTTCAGAAACAGGACAGTTCTCCCTTTCCTCAGAGAATTTAGAAATCTATCTGGAGTTAAGCAGACTTGAAATGGAGGCCAAACATTTGGAAGTAGAATCAGCAGAGAGACTATGGCATTTGGAGGCTGAAGAAAATGAGAAAATGTGGTGTTTAGAGGCTGGAGAAAATGAAAAATATTGCCAACATGAGACAGAGATGCTGATTCTTTGGCAGGGTCATGGAGATAATGGGGAAGGAAATAACCGAACCCCAGATGCAATAAAGGTCAGTAAAGTTCTGCTACAGTTTAGCGAGGGTGATGATTGTGATAGATTTATTTATGTATTTGAAAGGGTATGCAAACAGTATATAATGTTGACCAAGGGCTGTGGGTATGGTTCCAGACCCCCTTACTCCATTGTAAAGCTGTAACTGCTGTTTATAAATTGCCTGACACTGATTGCTTAAACTATGATAAAGAAAAACACTGTTTACTAGAATGTTCTAAGTTAACACCTGAATCTTACAGAAAAAAGTTTTGACCATAGACGCTAGGCAGATGAAAGTGTATGTAACTATATTGCTGAGTTAAGCACTTATTTTCATAGGTGGGCGGATGGGTGTCAGGTCACTACTTTTGAAGGACTAGCAGACCTTTTGGTGAGGGAACAAGCCCTTAGCACTTTGCCTGAAGACGTGAGAATCTGGTTGGCAGACCAGGAGTGTAACTCTGCAGATGAGCTGGGGAGAAAAGGGGATCTCTACTTAGCAAGAAGGGCATCACTGCACAAGAAGGGGATACCCAGCACTGCACATGGTTATAAGGGAACCCATGGTGGGCAGCATAAACCACCCTAACAGAGTATACCAGTAAAAGGGGAAGCCACTAGTTCAGATACACAGCCAGGACCAAGGGTTAGATGTTTTAAATAAACATGCCAGCACAAATTATCTCTCTATTTTTCTTTTAAGCAGTCATATATGCACACTTATCACTACCCTTGGAGATATCCATATATCATAGAAGGTTACAAATGGCCCTGGAGCCCTCACAAAACTACTCATGTACCAACTCCTTCGCTCAACACTTTCTGGAATTCATAAACTCCAATGCCCTGGATCAACTTATCCACACCCCCACCAGGGGCAACAATATCCTAGATCTAGTCATTACCAACATGAGTGACCGGTGTTCCACACCTGAAGTCAACACCTCATTGGTCCGATCCAACCATAAACTAATTACCCTAGATATCCATATCCAGCCCCCACCCCCCCACCCCCATTAAGGAAACCATGGTAAAAAAATTCTCCAAAGCCAACTTCATGCTTCTTAAGACAGAAGTGGTGAACTTCATGACACCCATGCAGATGGACAATACAGTTACGACTACTGAATCCTACACAATTGCACTTTATAAGCACTTACATGAGTGCATGGATCGTGCTATCCAAACAGAACCAAGATGCTATCCTCCAAAAAAAGGAAGCCAATCTGGTGGTCCCCTGCCATAAACAAACTGTACAACAGAAGGAGGAAACTGTTGCAAAAGAGAGTAAAATCCCATGAGTGGAGGAGCTCCCTAGTCAGCCTCAGCAAGAAGCTGCAATCCCTGATAAAATCCTCCAAAGCTAGTTATGAAAACAAAATCGCCACTGATTCTAATGACAACCACAAAGCATTCTATAGCTATGTCAAGAATCTCAATGGCAACACTCAGATCTGCTCTGAGTTACAGCACAATGGCATTAAATATACAGACCCAACTGATATTGCCAACATCCTGGCAGGTAGGTTCAGTGCTAACTTTACCCCCCTCTCAACCCCTAAAGAGCCCATCTCTATACGTGAAGAATGCAAAGTTCCTGTAATCATGGCTGCACAGGTAAAAACCACACTTTCCAAAGCCAAGAACACAGCATCCATGAGACCAGACAATATCCCAGGCTGCGTTCTACACGAACTACAGAATGAACTGGCACCCCACCTAAGTACCATGTTCAATCATAGCCTCACTTCAGGCTTTGTGCCTGCTGAATGGTGCACAGCGATGGTTATCCACAAGGGGGGAGCCACCACAGACACCAGGAACTACCGCCCCATTACCCTGATGAGCCTGGTCTGCAAGGCCATGGAACATATCATCATGGAACTTATAAAAAAAGACATTGGTAATCTCCAAACTCTGGACCCCACCCAGTTCGTGTTTGTAAAAGGCAGATCATGTCTCATAAACCTGATAGACTTCTTTAAAGCAGTCACCAAAGCCGTAGACAAGGGTAAGGTGGTTCACACAGCCTATCTAGATCTTGCCAAGGCTTTCGACACCATCTCCCATTCTGGAATTATAGATAAACTCACTAAACTAGGTATAAATCCATATGTCACAAGATGGGTTGCCAACTGGCTCACTGACAGAACCCACACTGTGAAAGTAGCAGACTCCAAATCCAACTTCAGACCAGTGACAAGAGGAGTACCACAGGGTTCAGTCCTGGGTCCTCTCCTGTTTGGTATCTACTTCTCTGAAGTACAGGCTAACACAGAAGGTCTTTGGCTAATGAAGTTCGCAGATGACTGCAAACTAGGAGTCATAATCGAAACTCCTAATGATGTGGACATCCTACAAAAGGGCCTCACTGAGACAGATGCCTGGTGTCAAAGCTATGGCCTCAAGCTCAATGCCAAAAAGTGCATTGTCATCCCCTTTGGTAAAAACTCTGTACCCATGAACTACAACATAGGCGGTAGTATATTTAACACCAAAAGTGTGATAAGAGACCTTGGGACACAGGTGGACAGTAGTCTCTCCTTTGATAATCACATCGCCACAGTAGTCAGGAAATCCTTCTATGTGGCACACCTCATCACAAAAGGTTTCTCATCCAGAAAAAAAGAGGTCATTGTTCTCCTCTACTCATCACTCATTAGACCCATTATAGAGTACAACATCCCTTTTGGTATGTACCTCACAAGACATCTACAACAACTGGAAAGGCCACAGAAATACCTCACAAAAAGGATTACTGGCCTCAAACAGATGCCCTACTCAGACCGTCTCAAAAAACTCCAGCTTTACTCAGTCGCATATCGCCTACTCAGAGGTGATCTCTGCCTAACATACAAAGCTATGTCAAACCCATAGCTGTTGGACATGCTCCACTTAAAGAAATCCCAATCCCTCCGAGCTACATGCTCTAGGGACCTAAACCTTGTCACCACAATAAACAGAACATGCCGGAGGGATAGATTCCTGTCCCAGAGACTTCCCATACTCTGGAATAAGCTACCTATCTATATCAAACAAAGCTCCTCATTAGCACTCTTCAATAAAAATCTTGATGATTGGATGGGAAATAGTAAATTCACCCCGGGGATCACCTCTGTGGCTCTGCTCAACAGTGGCACAGGAAAATAATTTTCTTGGGTGGCAAAAGCCAGGGTATCTTTTTGGCTGGTCTTGTATAGACCCCAGGGTCAATAGCCTAGTACCTACCTATGAACCTATGAACCTATAAGTAGAGGGACTATGTAGCATACAAATGTCCACTGAGGCAAGGTGGGGAACAAAAGATGAAGGAGCCAGCAAGTGGGAATAACAGCATGCCAGTGGTAAGTTGTCTGGAGAAAACAGGGGTACCAAATTATCACCGAAGTTTGTATCCTATCTCAGTGAATGGAAGACAGTCCACTGCTAAGAGAGACACAGCCTCTGACATAACCATTGTGAAGCCTGCAGTGGTTAAAGAGGAGAAGTACTTGCTTGGGCAGTCCACTCCAATCAGAGCTTTAGGAGGGATCCCATTCCAAATACCTTTGGCGTGGGTTCACATTGACTGGGAGGGTGGAAAAGGAAGCAAGCAGGTAGGTGTGTTTGAGGATATCCCTGCAGATGTCTTGATAGGGAATGATTTTGATAATGCAATTCTTTGTGTGCGTGCAGTTACATGCAGTCAGGCTTGGAGACAGGCTTGTGGGTCAGGTAGCCTGGGGAAGACCCAGATAGACCCCACACCTAAAGCTGGGGCTGGTGACATGGCTATTTCAGGGAGGGAGCTACCCTGTATCAGTGAGCCACAGCTGCTGGTAGGTACTGATGTCCCCATGGATAAGATGACTGCAAGGGCAGAGGTGAGTGGTAGTAACCAGGTTGACAGTGAGGCACCGCTGTCAGAAGAGACTGGGCTTCTGGTGGAAAGGGAGCTCAGAAGGGTCACAAAGGTAGAATTGAGACAGGCTTAGCTTTTGAACCCTATATTATGAGGCTTGAGGGAGGTAGCTAAGGAGGCACCTGATTCTCAAGGAAAAGGGGAGACTGTATACTGGAACAAAGGGTTACTGTATAGAGAGTGAACCCCTGAGGGAGGTCTAGAGGGTGAGGTAATACAGCAGTTGATAGTACCCAGAGCCTCCTGTCTGGCACTTCTAGCCATAGCCCATGACATTCCTTTTGCAGGCCACATGTGCACAAAGCTTACCAAGAGACATAGTATGCAGAACTTATATTGGCTTGGGATTGCAAGGGATATAACAGGGTACTGCAGGACCTGTGAGCAGTGCCAAAAGGTAGACAAGGCAGGAGACAAGTCAAGGCTCCTTTGGTGCCTTTGTCTATGATTGAGGAGCCATTTCAACAGGTAGCTATAGATATTATGGGGCCTCAGAGTACCTCAAGTTCCAGAAAGAAGAAGTACATCCTAGTGGTAGTAGATTATGCTACTAGATGCCCTGAATTGGTGGCTCTGTCCTCTATTGAGGCAGAGAGGATGCCAAATGCTTTGTTAGAGATTTTAAGCAGGGTAGGTTTCCTGAGAGAAATACTGACTGACAGAGGTGCAGATTTTATGTCAGACCTGCTGGCTTGTCTGTGGAAGCTCTGTGGGGGTGAAGCACCTAAAAGCTACCCCTACCACCTCCAGACTAATGGTCTTGTGGAGAGGTTAAACTCTACACTAAAGACCATGCTACAGGCATTTGCAGACCAGTTTAAGAGAGAGTGGAATACATATTTTCCCCTTCTGTTGTTTGCATACAGAGAGGTACCCCTGGAATCCACAGGTTTTGTGTTGCTGTATGGGCATAGGGTGAGGGGGCCTTTAGATTTGATTTATGTTGAGTGGGAGGGTGAGTGTAAATCCCACAAGGAGGCTGCTGTGACATATGTCCTAAACTTAAGGACAAGGCTTAGGGAGCTCATGGGCTTGGCCCAGGAGAACCTGGCAGAAACCCAACAGCAGAAAAAGGTCTGGTATGACAGGAATGCTCGAGCCTGAGAGTATGCTGTGGGACAGCAAGTTATGGTTCTCATTCCTGTCAGACACAATAAGCTGCAGGCAGCTTGGAATGGACTCTTTGAAATGGTAAGGAAGGTCAGTGATGTTAATTACAAGGTAAACCTGCTAGGCAGGAGGCAGGGGCACAAACTGTACCATGTTATCATGATGAAACCTTACAATGGCAGGTAGGCCCTAGTGCTAAGTATTTGCAGTGGATGGCAGTAGGAGTCTGAGGTTGATCTGGTGATCACAGACCTGATGAGAAAAAACAGGCCAGATAGGATAGTGTGGACCCCAGTCTGTGAGCAAGCATGGCAAAAGCTTAAAGGGACTTTGGGAGGACCCCCCCCATGTTAGTCTAGATTATAGCAAAGAATTTGTTGTGTAGGTGGATGCTTCAAACCATGGGGTGGGGGCTGTACTCAGCCAGGTTTCCTCAGAGGGAGAAGAGCACCCAGTTGTATATCTCAGCCATATACTCCAACCCAGGGAGAAATGTTATGCAGCTGTAGAACAGGAATATCTAGCCATGGTATGGGCACTGCAGAAACTTTAGCCCTGTCTGCATGGAAGGAAATTCACTGTGGTTACAGACCATAATCCCTTAACATGGCTACATCAAGCAGCTTGCAAAATGCCAAGTTCTTTAGGTGGAGGCTAGAGTTGCAGGCTTATGACATGACACTGTGGCACAATAGTGGGGTCAGCAATGTCATTAGAGATGGGCTCTCAAGACAGGGTATAGGTTAATGTGTTCACTGACAGACTTGTTTCTCTCAAGCAATGTTTTTCCAGGGTCACTTGAAAAACTATCTTGCGTTTTCAAAGGGGGGTAGAGATATAATCTTATGAGGTTGTGCCATCTGTGCCAGGGAGAGTACGGCAGTGTATGTATACATATTCCAGCATAGCTAGATGGAGTTTTGTAAAGAATGTTATGCTATTTGACTATCACACTGATTTTTACAGATGTTTGAGTTAAAAATATTATTTATTTATTTTACATTTGTTTTCCAGGAAAGTCCAACTGTGCAGAAACCCATTTTCAGCAGAGGCCCAGGAAAAAAAGCTTCACATAATAAACATTGGATACACACAGATACAGTGATGATTTTATACACTACACAGAGTATAAGATACAAATATTTTACACAGCTTCAATAAATTTACAAAAATTAGAGCTGAACAGTGTAAATTTAAAGATAATCTGTTACCATTTTACACCATATAGTCAACTGGTAAAAGAGTACTTTAGAAGTAGGTTGTTATTATATATTCAAATTCTATTTATTCTTGGAAATAAAGGAGAAGTAGGAGGCTAAGGGGAGAGAGAAAAATGGGATAAAAACTATTTTGGTAAGAAGAAATCAGTTGGGATAGAGACTGCTTGTTAAGACAGATATTTTCTGAACTATGTGTATTATGGGATGGGGTTGGGGTAAGGTAGACTGTTAGTGTTCAGAATAGGAGAGAAGTTTTAGTAAATATTATTGTTCACTCCGGACTATTACAGTGGCAAAGCCATTTGTCTCAAGTAACTTTTGATTAATTTGTTTAATTGGTTTGGGTTGGGAATGGTTCTAATGGAAGTAGGTAGTACATTCCAGCTTTTAGCTTCTTGGAATACAGTGAGTTACCTGCAGTGTTTGAGGGTTTGATAACTTGTAGTAGGAATGTGTTAGTTGAGCGGAGCATATATTTCTTGGAGTAAGGTTGGAAAATATTTCTGAGAGCTGGAATTTTTTTCAGATTGATACAATAGTTTGTGTGCCATGATTAGTTGAGTATATACTAATAGCTGAGGTAGTTCTAGCCAGGAAAGTTTTTTTAAGGCATGACAGTGGTGGGTCCTATGTGTAGAGTCAGTGGCAAATTTAGCTATTTTGTTACAGCATGTTTCTAGTTTATCTAAGTTTGTCTTTCTAAGATTGCTGAGTATAGGAGAGGCATAGAGTAGTGTTGACAGGAGTTGGGTTCTGGCTATAGCTAGCCTAGAGCTTTCTGTAAGAAATGTTTTGTTACTATAGAATATTCCCATTTTGTATGTCTTCTTAAATGTCTGTGATATGCGTATGTCAAATCTTAGCTTATTGTCAATTATGACTCCTAGTAGTTTTGTCTGTGTTTCGGGAGAAATGTTTGTATTATTGCTAGCAGTAATATAAAGGAGGGTGGTGGGTCTGAGGTTCTGGTGGGTAGAAAGATCATAGGTTTGGTTTTGTTTGGATTAAGTATGAGCTGGGAGGTGTTTAGCCATGTTTCAATTTTGGTGAAGGGTTTTGTGTTATGTCTTGGAGCAGTTGTATGGTGGATGCAGCAAATATGAGTGTAGAATCATCTGCATATTGGATTATGGAGGCTAGGGGTGTGGCAGTGTTGAGGTCACTGGTAAATACAGTGAAAAGTAATGGACGAAGGATGGATCCCTGCGGGACTCCTGGTGTCACTGGGAGAAAGGGAGAATAAGCCTTGGAGCCATTTTATTGTCTGTTGATGACCTGTCAGGTAGCTTTGGAACCATGTAAGGGTAGTGGGACTGAGATTTAGGTTGGTGACCACAGTCAGTAATTTATTATGGGAAATAGTATCAAAGGAAGAGTGATGAAACTATTTTACCTTCATTTCTGAATTGATTGACTGTATTGATAAAGCTGAGAAGGGCAGTTGTGGTGCTATGATGGGGCCTGAAGCCATTTTGGTATTTGGTGAGATGATTGTGGATTATTAGATTCTGCAGGAGTTGAGAATGAATACACCTTTCTAGAAGTTTAGATAATGGGAAGATAATGGTGACGAGTCTATAATTAGTGTGTTCCGTTGAATTTCCTCCTTTATGCAGTGGTATTATATATAGACTTTTCCAACTGGATGGGACATGTTGTTCGGCAATGGACCAATTTATAAGTATTGATACAGGGTATGCAATGACTCCTGCTACTAGTCTGAGAAATTCTGCTGGTAAGTTATCTGCTGCGATTGTGGTTGGTTTGAGTTTTTTAGTATCTTTTCTATGTTTTTTGTGAGGATGGGTTGGAAGGAGAATGTGTCATTTTTATTGTTTTTTTGGATTAGACATACCTGATGGGTGGGGTAAGTTGTTTTTGGTTAGTGATAATATATTTTCAGTGAAATATTTATTAAATTGCTCTCCTATGGATATTGGGCTGTCGGGAATGTTAGGGGGGAGGGGTAGATGTTTTTCCGGGATGCAGGATTTTTTTGATTGTACCCCAGAATTTTTGTGGATTGTTCCTGTGTTACCACTGTATGTTACTATAGTAATTTTTTTGTCTTGTTTGATTTATTGTTTCACCTCAGTCCTGATTTGTTGATATGCTAGGCAATTAGCCTCAGTTTTATTAGTATGCCATGACTGCCAGGTCTTGTCCTTTAGTTTAATGAGGATACATGTTTCATTCATTACCCATGGTGCATATTTTAACTTAGCATGTACATTTCTGGTAGGTGCTACTCTGTTAAGCATGAACTTCAGACCTATAGCTATCCTGTCTCCCCTCTCTAAAGTCCTTAAAAATGCATTCACAAGCAGGTCATGCAACACGTATTACAAGAAAATTTACTTACTCCCACACAACATGGTTTTCATCTAAAACACAGTACTACCACTGCCCTCCTATCCTTCATCAACACTATCTCTGAAGCAAGAAACAACAAACTGGTCTCCTACTTATTCCTTGACCTTTCGACATGGTCTCCCACTCTCTCCTTCTAAGCAAACTGACTTACCTCAGTTTCTCTATTACAACCATTGAATGGTTCTCTTGCTACCTCTCTGATTGATAATAATCTGTAAAATGTATTTTTGCTCTCTCCCTCCCTCAGCCTGTTAAAACTGGTGTTCCCCAAGGTTCTATACTTGGTCCATTACTTTTCAATATCTTCACTAACCTATTCTATACATCTTACCCTTAGTCATCACTTGTCCAATATGCTGATAACTCTACAGTTATCTTTATTACTGACACCCCTACTGTACTTATCTCACTTACTCAAGCTTACTTTAACTCAGTTGAAACATGACTCTCCAATAACCAGCTTATACTGAATCCTAATAAAACCACTTACTTTTTCTCCCCAAAAATCTTAGCAATATTAAATCCTCCTTCTCCATACTCTCTCTCAATAATACACCTATCACTGCTGAATCTTCCTCTAAACTTTTAGGTGTCACAATCGATGACCAATTAGAATTTGATCTACATGTTAACAACTGTATCAGTAAAACACTCCAAAAACTGAGGCTCTTACACAGAAACAAAAAGTTCATCACTAACAAAGCAAGGATATCCCTCTCACATGCTTATTTACTACCAAGTCTAATGTACAGCTCCCAAATCCTAACAAACCTCAACACATCACTCATTAATAAGTCAGGCTGCACCTTTAACAAAGTCATCTGATTCGCAGCAAACTGAAATTATAAATCTCATCACTGTCTCTCTCTAAAAATGTTACACTGGCTAGAACTTCCCCATCAGCTTCTTCTCTCTCAGCTTATGGTTATTCAACCCATTTTATATCAATCTTCTTTCTGTCCCAATGTATCCTCCCTTATCTCCTACTACACTCCTTCTAGGACCCTTCAAAGCGCAGAACAAGACCTACTACAAACCCATCAACCAAAGAATAAAACTGGCTGCAACCTATACAGCTACAACCCTGCCAAATCATGGAACAAACTCCCACAGGTAATTAGGACTCTCAACAATGTTAAAGAATTCAAGTCGGCCTTAAAAGAATATCTGAACAGTCAATACTCCTGCCATTGTACTCAGCCTCCTTAACCTATTCTCAAGTACTTAGAATCCCTAACTTCTTCTCCTTCCAATCTCTTGTTGCAGCATACTTGCCTACCTAAAACCTCTACTTAATTTCTCCACTACCTACATAATCTCACTTTCCTTCTCAACCTAAACATACTTCTACTCTCATATCACCTCTATCTACTATTTATTACTATATTCTAATTAATACTTCCCAACTATGCTGCATTACCTCCACAATCCTATCTCTAAATCAATGTTCATAATTAGTTTGTTATTGCAAAACCCATGCATAAACTTGTACTGTCTTGTCTGTATTCAATATAAATTCTATTTTTGAACACTATTAATTTGTTCTTACCAACTGATACCTGGAGCTTTTCTCCAGATTGTTGATTTAGTACCGTAAGTACTCAATTGTAAAAATCAATGTAGAGCTTTTCTCCCTGGGCCTCCACTGAAAAAGGGCTATCAGCTCAGTTGGACAAACCTGGTCAACAAATATAAAATAAGTAAAATAAATAAATAAGAAAGGTCTGGTTAAAAAGCTCAACAGCTTCATCAAGGGACAGGTTTTTGACAGTTGTCTAGTTATTTTTTTAATGTTTTGATTAACTCTTGGAGATTGAAGTTTTTTCTTTTTGTGAATTAGATGATATATGGCATGTTTTGTTAGGTTTGTGTGTTGTCTTATGAGGTAGGTTGTCTTGTGGTCACTAAGACTGTCAGGTAGACAACCAGCATTTTGGTAAAGTGAGGGATTGTTTGTTAGTGTCCAGTCTAGGATAGACCGTCTGAAAGATTTTTTGTCTATTCTGGTAGGGGATTGCATGATTTGTGTGAATCCATAGAGGTTTATATGATTAGTAGGATTTTCTGAGGAGCATGTCAATCAGTTGGTGTTGAAATCTCCCATTATGATAGTTTTTTGGGTAATGGAATTCGAGATTTGATGGATGAGGTTCTCAGTTGTGGGAATATTATTGCCAGGTGGGATGTAGGTGACTATTATGGTTATATGTTTATTCTGACTGAGTTGAAGTTTAACCAGTAATATCTCTGTACCATTTATGTTTGATATGTTAAGGGTTATTAGTTGTAGAGTAAGGTTGTTTTTAAATAGAATAGCTACTCCATCACCTCTTTTTTCCTTCATATTTTCCCTAATTATATTGTAACCTGGGGGGATGATCTCGTTATCTAAGATGTGGGGTTTCAGCCAAGTCCCTGTTAATATTACCAAGTCTGGGGAGTATTGTGATAGAGTGGAATGAAGTTCTTGGATTTTATTGACAACATTTCAGAGGTTTAGGTTTAGTAGAAGTAAAGCTGATCTTTTCCATGGTAGATTGAGTATGTTTTGTATTTGAGGGTGAGCTGGTGAGTTGAAGTTTGGACCTGGCTTTGGTTGTATATCTCCACTTATTGTCAGTTTAGAAGCTATGTTAATAAGCATATTAATGACTTTGACTATGTGTTTGTGATACTTGAAGTAAAAGTTTTTAGGAGCTCTTTTAAATGGGGGTGGTTTAAAAGATAGGTGATTGTGGTGAGCAATGTTTAGGGTAACTGGTGCCATGTCCAGGTGAGTGTTTTCTATGTGGGAGGGATAAATGGATGTAGATTTGTTTCTATTTTGAGGTATATTTAGATGGGAATGATAGGTTGTTAGATGTCCAGCTGTTGTGAGGAGTAGTATTATAATGCTATTTGCTGTTAGCATTTTGGTGCTAAATGGTTGTTTACTGGGAGATAAACTACTTTGTATTTGTATAGTTGTGAGAGAGGTAGGAAGCAGAGGCTTGTAGGGGGGTTTAGGTGAATTAATTTTGTTAGTGGAGTAGTACTATTAATAAAGAGGTAGTTTCCCTAGTAGGGTATGAGATTATAAGTTAGGTGGAGCTAGTATGATGATGTATTAAGTGTGCAACCATGTTTTATAGTGATTAGAGGTTTTAGTTGTTGATTGCATATTTGCTGTGGGTGCGAGTGCTCTGTTTAAGATAAATGCAGGGTATCCGGGGTGGGTGGGAATGGGGGCAGGGTAACAGAGTGGAGTGAGCTCAAGCGTCGCAAAGGCGAATGGAGCTGGCTGGACCAGAAATGGGGATAGCCACAAAAACAATCTCCTAAGCAGGGAGCAAATGTATGAAGAACCACAGTTTGAAGAGTCTAAGTAAGGACAGTGAGTTGGGAATTGAGTGGAGGTGTGGGTCGGAGAATGAATAAGAAGTTACAGTGAAGTATTCTTAAGAACACAGTTTAGTAGTCAGAATTACCAAAAAGCTAGTTTAACCAAGATTAAGAATGTAATAAAAATAGCTGTGTTATTTTATAAGGATGTTGTCAGGGGTGTAAGGGAGTAGTGAGAGTTGGGGGAGTCTCTGTGGTGTGCAGGCAGTCTTTAATTCTAAATTAAATGTGAAACTAGATATATTAAGTTAAACATACATTGGTTTTATGCTGGCATAACACTGATAAGCACAATCCTTTTTCATATAGCTAGTGAGGCTTCAATCTAGGCAGATAGTTTGTTGTCTAGAAATGTTGAGCTTGGACTTTAAAACCTAGAAAAAAAAGGAGGGGAGAGAATATGGTGAGATTTATGAGGGAGACAGCATTATATTCAGAACAGATATAGAAGAGAAAAGAAAAAGTCAGAGATTTCAGGCAGAATGAAGGTATGAGTTAAGAAAGTACATAAGATATAACAAGGCTTCAGTGCAGAGTTAAAGAATACATAACATAGAGCAGCAGATTCAGTAAATTTCATTCAATATACTGTACCTTTTTCCAGTTATAGACACCCTCAAGGTCTAGTACACATCTATCAATCACAATCAATATTTTACTATGGTTAGAAAGCATTTACATGCTGTGTGATATTCACTAAAATTTGTTTAAATTTCCATTTCAGAGTTGTAACAGCTCTAATGAATTACATGCAGTATTGTACAGTTTCATTTCTTAAGCCACATAAGCAATAAAATCTTAAGTTAGAAGTTGATACAATCACGCAGTTTTTGCAGTGATAAAATGTAGTTAAATTATTTGCTCCTCTACTGCACCACACTATCTTAATTTATCAGAAGAAAAGAAAGTAAACCAGTGAACTGTAATTATGTGAATTCTCAGTGATCTTTCATTACATTTCTATGATTAACAGTCACATTTGATTCATTGACTAGTTAGTGTGTCTAAAACAAAATATAAGTTCTCCTTAGAAAATAAGGGCTCAGCCGAGCCATGTATTCCTTTAGTATATAGTTGAGATTACATATTCATTAATAGTACAATAGTTCCTTTCAGTTCTCTCAAAAAAAAAAATCTACTGTACAGGAGAGAATACCTTATGAGCGTAGCTAATATCCACTAAATATTGGCTCCTGCTCACCACTGAGGCAAAAAAAAAGGGGCTGGAGTAATGTCCAAAACAAAGAAAGATGAAGCTGAATGCTAGGATAGCAATTTAAATGCCCCAAAGGAGCATGGGAGAAGAAACGAAAGTAAAACAAGCAGCGATATTATAGTTCAAGTGGAGGAGTGGAGAAAAAGAAGGAGGTAGAATCGATGGACCAGAGATGGCGGTCACCAGAAAAAGCAATCACCTAAGCAGGGAGCAAATGTTTGAAGAACCACATCTTGAACAGTCTAAGTAAGTAAGTACAGTGAGTTGGGAATTGAGTGGAGGTGTGGTTCGGGAATGAATATGAAGTTACAATGAAGTATTCTTAAAAACACAGTTTAGTAGTCAGAATTACTAAAAAGCTAGTTTAGCCATGACCAAGAATAAAATACAAAATGGCTGTGTTATGTCGTAAGAATATTGTCAGGGGTTTAAGGGAGTAGTGAGAATTAGGGGGATCGTGGTGGTGTGCAGGTAACCTTTAATTCTAAATTAAATGTGAGCAGTCTCCCAGATCATGCACGTAGTCCAACTGGCTATAAAACGTGATAAAAAATACACTTGTTGTACCAAATGAGACAGAATGTATAGATCCAAATCAAACGACCCGTTGTAGAATAAAAAGGTTTTATTCAGCTAAAACATAGTAAGCGCTTTCGCCGACAGGCTTCTTCAGACTTTGATAAAATTACATAGAAACAAACTCTTTAAAACAGCCATCATAATCTCTGATTGGTTACATAATTATCAAAATTGCGCCTAAAAATTTAAAGTAAAATGCACAAAACTAATCGTGCAAGCTCATAACAACACTTCAGGTACACAAAATGCCACATCAGGTTCAGGCTAATACATTCTAAGACAGTACATCATTACATTTTCCTGTCACAAAATTGGATTGAAATACACAGTCTCAAAATGATTGCAAAAAGCGCTTTTAAGAATGTTAATCTAAGTAGCATTAAAAAATGAGTTCACAAGGCGATCAAGTACATGGCCTAAACCAATCAAACTACAGTCACGTTTAAAATAAAGTGCTGTGGTGACAATTTCATGTATAAAAGTATAATGATCATGTACAGTTCTTACCCTCTCGTGGTAAACTCAAATAGAGACCATAACCACAAATGTACATAGGTAGATAAAACTCATTGAAATGGTCCAATGTATAATCAAAAAGCAGTCTTCTAAATTCGCAAAAACATATGCATAAATATACATATTGTGTTATTTAACAGTTGCGACGGCTGCACAAAAAGAACAATCGCCGCTAAAACCATAACTACTTGAATGACTTAAGCGTGTACAAAGCTATAACTTTAGTTCCAACACATCCCTTGAATAAAATATATTCAAGAGGCAGTAGTAGTGTATAACTTCACTGTCCAATATGATTCCTACGTTTGCCTAACGTGCCAAGAATACAGCTGCACGTATATTAAAAACCAATATAATGGTATAAAAAACATGTCAATGTCATTTCCTACAAACATCAGATCATATAGGCATAATTCAAAATCATATTGCACTACTATTTGTATGTACTGTCTATCATTCAGTGTAACAAAAGCCAATAATACAATTCTTACTTACTGTTGTGACTATCAACAGCTAAGTCAGTGTCGGTTACACCTAAGGCGCAGCCGTAGCATCTAAAAAAAGTGAGCTCACACAACAACTATAAGCGACATGTAAACAAGACATAGTCGCTATAATTAACAGAAGCCTACTCACAAATCTTATTGTTGCAAAGAGCACTCTATACATAAAAGCGACATCAAACGACGGTCGGACAAATGAGTGAGATGCAAAAAAGCATAATCCCTTAGACATATAACATTATAAACGTATAGTAAAAACAACACTTACGGTTCTAATACAAAAACAGGATCTATCAAATAAATGGTTAGATGCAGTGGTGGAGCAAAATCAGCTCGCTCTTCCTGTTCCACCCTCTACCATTGACATAGCATTGCAAACTACCTAGATATACCATGACTACAAAATGTCCCAATAGTAGTGTAGTGAGTTAATCATATATTAGGGCCTTACCTCCAGGACTTAGTAGTTATGTGACAATTACAGATCTCTATTTTATATGGATAGAGACAGATATCTGAATATTTAGCTGAGTTCCTATGCATTATGGGATGTGAGTGCCCCTGTTTACTGGAGCTTTATGTACTTTCAGTGTCTATAACATACCAGCTTAGGGGGGATTTTTCAGGAGTGTAACACCCTTAATCTATTCTTCCCAATGCACTATTGGGACATTTTGTAGTCATGGTATATCTAGGTAGTTTGCAATGCTATGTCAATGGTAGAGGGTGGAACAGGAAGAGCGAGCTGATTTTGCTCCACCACTGCATCTAACCATTTATTTGATAGATCCTGTTTTTGTTTTAGAACTGTAAGTGTTGTATTTACTATACATTTATAATGCTATATTTTAAGGGACTATGCTTTTTGTATCTCACTCATTTGTTCGACCGTTGTTTGCTGTCGCTTTTATGTACAGAGTGATCTCAGCAACAACAAGATTTGTGAGGAGGCTTCCGTTTATTATAGCGACTATGTCTTGTACATATCGCTCATGGATGTTGTATGAGACCCTCTTTTTGAGATGCTATGGCTGCGCCTTAGGTGTAATCGACACTGACTGAGTTGTTGATAGTCATATCAGTAAGTAAGAATTGCATCTTTGACTTTTGTTATACTGAATGATAGACGGTAGATATAAATAGTAGTGTAATATGATTTTGAATTATGCCTATATGATCTGATGTTTGTAGGAAATGACATTGACATGTTTTTTATACCATTATATTGGTTTTTAATATACGTGCAGATGTATTTTCGGCACGTCAGGCAAACGTAGGAATCATATTGGATGGTGAAGTTTTACACTGCTACTGCCTCTTGAATATATTTTCTTCAAGGGATGTGTTGGAACTAATGCTATAGCTTTGTATACGTTTAAGTCATTCAAATAAGTTATGGTTTCAGCGGCGATTGTTCTTTTGAGCAGCCGTCGTAACCGTTAGGTAAAAGATAAATATATACATGTATATTTGCGAATTTAGAGGACTGCTTTTTGACTATACATTGGACCATTTCAATGAGTGTTATTTACATATGTACCTTTGTGGTTATGCTCTCTATATGAGTTTACCACGAGAGCGTAAGAACTGTACATGATCATTACACTTTTATACATGAAATTGTCACCACAGCACTTTATTTTAAACGTGACTGTAGTTTGATTGGTTTAGGCCATGTACTTGATCGCATTGTGAACTCATGTTTTAATGCTACTTAGATTAACATTCTTAGAAGCGCTTTTTGCAATTAATTTAAGACTGTGTATTTCAATTCAATTTTGTGACATGGAAATGTAATGATGTACTGTCTTAGAATGTATTAGCTAGAACCTGATGTGGCATTTTGTGTTCCTGAAGTGTTGTTATGAGCTTGCACGATTAGTTCTGTGCATTTTACTTTAAATTTTTAGGCGCAATTTTGATAATTATGTAACCAATCAGAGATTATGATGGTTGTTTTAAAGAGTTTGTTTCTATGTAATTTTATCAAAGTCTGAAGAAGCCTGTCGGCGAAAGCGCTTACTATGTTTTAGCTGAATAAATCCTTTTTTAATCTACAACGGGTCGTTTGATTTGGATCTATACATTCTGTCTCATTTGGTACAACAAGTGTATTTTTTATCACGTTTTATAGCCAGTTGGACTACGTGCATGATCTGGGAGACTGCTTGCTATTATATCTTTTGCACGCTGTCCTTTGCCTCGGTGGTTTTGCTGTTCAACTTTGGATTTGATACTAAATTAAATGTGAACCTAGATATATTAAATTAAACATACATTGCTTTTATGCTGGCATAGCACTGATAAGCACAATCCTTTTTCATATGGTTAGAAAGCATTTACATGCTGTGTGATATTCACTAAAATTTGTTTAAATTTCCATTTCAGAGTTGTAACAGCTCTAATGAATTACATGCAGTATTGTACAGTTTCATTTCTTAAGCCACATAAGCAATAAAATCTTAAGTTAGAAGTTGATACAATCACGCAGTTTTTGCAGTGATAAAATGTAGTTAAATTATTTGCTCCTCTACTGCACCACACTATCTTAATTTATCAGAAGAAAAGAAAGTAAACCAGTGAACTGTAATTATGTGAATTCTCAGTGATCTTTCATTACATTTCTATGATTAACAGTCACATTTGATTCATTGACTAGTTAGTGTGTCTAAAACAAAATATAAGTTCTCCTTAGAAAATAAGGGCTCAGCCGAGCCATGTATTCCTTTAGTATATAGTTGAGATTACATATTCATTAATAGTACAATAGTTCCTTTCAGTTCTCTCAAAAAAAAAAATCTACTGTACAGGAGAGAATACCTTATGAACGTAGCTAATATCCACTAAATATTGGCTCCTGCTCACCACTGAGGCAAAAAAAAAGGGGCTGGAGTAATGTCCAAAACAAAGAAAGATGAAGCTGAATGCTAGGATAGCAATTTAAATGCCCCAAAGGAGCATGGGAGAAGAAACGAAAGTAAAACAAGCAGCGATATTATAGTTCAAGTGGAGGAGTGGAGAAAAAGAAGGAGGTAGAATCGATGGACCAGAGATGGCGGTCACCAGAAAAAGCAATCACCTAAGCAGGAGCAAATGTTTGAAGAACCACATCTTGAACAGTCTAAGTAAGTAAGTACAGTGAGTTGGGAATTGAGTGGAGGTGTGGTTCGGGAATGAATATGAAGTTACAATGAAGTATTCTTAAAAACACAGTTTAGTAGTCAGAATTACTAAAAAGCTAGTTTAGCCATGACCAAGAATAAAATACAAAATGGCTGTGTTATGTCGTAAGAATATTGTCAGGGGTTTAAGGGAGTAGTGAGAATTAGGGGGATCGTGGTGGTGTGCAGGTAACCTTTAATTCTAAATTAAATGTGAACCTAGATATATTAAATTAAACATACATTGCTTTTATGCTGGCATAGCACTGATAAGCACAATCCTTTTTCATATGGTTAGTGAGGTTTCAATGTAGGCAGATAGTTGGTTGTCTGGAAATGTTGAGCTTGGATTTTAGAACCTTATGGACGTAGCTAATATCCACTAAATATTGGCTCCTGCAGATCACTGAGGTGAAAAACAAAGGGTCAGAGTAATGTCTGCAAGTGTTGGTCAAGCACTACCACAGGACCACACCTTGTCAGCTCAGCACTGGATCCCTGACAGTACCCATGAGGGTCATGTTTCTTCCGTAAATATTGATTTGTGGCACATTACTAAGCAACACTGTTCCAACAGACTTATAAACTTGGAAAGTCTTCAGCAAATATCTAATGGCTTGTGAGAAAGGTTTGTTCTTCACATACTCTTTCTTATCTGGATGCAATCTTTCAATGCTTATATCACACACATTCTTCACTTGCAGCTGCTTATCAACACTTCTCTTGGCAATTCGGATGGGCTCCAAATTCACTTTATAAACAACCTGTTGTAAGTCAGGCACTCTATGTTTACAAGTTTTGCAACAAACCTCCTGAAAAAACTGCAAAAAGAACACCACATAGTGCACAAATGACAGCAACTGGCATTCTAAGTCGCCATCACCCACTATGTATGTATGTATATATATATATATATATATATATATATATATATATATATATATATATTTATTTATTTATTTTTATTTATTTTACATTTGTTTACCGGGATAGTCTGACTGGACAAAGGTCAATTTACAGTGGGGGCCCGGGGAGAAAAGCTCCACAATTAGATCAACATCAACATGGTCATACAAACAATCATATAACAGTGATAACTGAGATAAGTACAGACATAAAAAGTCTCATACAATCTAGGTTAAACAATAAACAATACATCAGCAGTAATTGAGTAAATTTACAAAGATAGAGAGTCTCATACATCAAAGCTTTAACACTGATTAGTGAGATAGGATAAAAGAATAAAAAAAAATCATATGATTAGACATGACATATTATGCAATTTCAAGTTGACAGTGAGATACCTAACTGTAGCATATTTCAAGTTGACAGTGAGATACCTAACTGTAGCATATATACAGTAGAGATAGCAGGAAGGAAGGTGTAATGTGTGCTGAGATGTGAGATTCATGTGATGCATGGACATAGCCATGTATTCATAAGATGTGATTTGAGAGCATTTTTGAAATGTGTGTTAGTGGGGGCAGAGGTCAGAGAAGGGGGGGTTATTCCGGGATCTAGCTATGGCATGAAAAAAAAGCTTTCCCTGAGTTGTTGTTAGCTTTAGAGATGCAGAGGAGCGATTTCTCAGTAGATCGGAGAAGACAATTAGTTCTGTATGGAGACAGTAACTAGCTTAGTGCTGGAGTTTTTTCAAGATGTCTGATAATATTAAAGGCAAAGACTAGCTGGTTGTAATTGATTAGCTGGGGAAGTTCTAACCATCATAGTTCCCTTAGAGATTGACAGTGATGGGTTCTGAAGGTGGAGTTGTTAGCAAACTTGGCAAGTTTATTGTAAAACGATTCAAGTCTGGTGAGATCATGTTTTCTGAATTCGGTAAGAATTGGCGCTGCATACATTAGAGTGGAGAGTAGATGGGTTTGTAAAGTTACTTGTGTTAAAAATGTATCAACAGTAGGTTGTGCTAGACAGAAAGAATGTATCCATGTATATTAAGTTGTATTGTTGTAACTGATCAAATATGCATGTTTATCAGAGAACCTGGAAGGGTGGAAAGTTTGAAATCGTGTTATAACTTTCAAATGTTGCCACAGATCTTAGCAATGCTTTGTGTGTGTATTGTACCAGAGTCAGGTGACTGGAGGTGATATCATTCTCTAGCCAGCATCTGATTTCTTTGGAAACTTTGCAGCAGCACTTTAAAATCTGACATGAAAGATTTCTGACAGGATATGTATCTCACACATCCACACAGACAGAGAGACACATAATTTGTATTTTGCTGTGGTAAGACAGATACACATCAGCTTGCCTTGCTTTAGTAAGTAGTCAGGGAAGAGTAATTCTTTAGTTAGTCAGGGACATTTAGTGAAAATAGTTTAGCATTGTTTTCTGCTTTTGTGAGAAACTAACCAACTGTATTATTTTTTATATCTCTGTGGTTGAAACTCTGTTGTTTACTGTATTTGGTATTCTCCTGTTTTCTGTTTTATTGTTTATCATTAAATATTTTAATACCTTTCATTGTGGCTGGTCTTTTAGAGAATATTTTTTAATATTTTGAGAGTACTTATGCTTGCTTAAGTGACACTGTGGCCACTCCTGAAAGCCTTGCTGCTTTGGTCACACTTTACCATTTGTATTAGTATTAATTTTACACAGTATAATTGGGTACGTTTTGTAAGAGCCTTAGGAGAAGACAAGCAAGTTGGAAGCTTGATTACCTTAGAGTCTAGGCAGAAACGGGCACATCTAGTAAACCTCTGTCAGCTTTTCCCAAGTGTGTGTGTGTGTGTGTGTGTGTGTGTGTGTGTGTGTGTGTGTGTGTGTGTGTGTGTGTGTGTGTGTGTGTGTGTGTGTGTGTTTGTGTGTGTGTGTGTGTGAAACTCATATATTCAAGTGTGTACATCAGCTACTGGGAACAGGGACATAGAGTTCCATAGTGGAAAGTGTGGAGTTTTGTGTGGGTCTGGGGCATGCTCCCCGTATGCTGTTAATGGAAATTGTGCTTTGTGCAGGGAGCTACATCTGAAAATACTGTGTGAATCTATCTTTGCTCTTAGTGACCATCCTTCACTGAAGTCAGTGATGAGGATTGAGTCTACTTGCTTGCTGTACCAGAGTAGGATATGTCACACAAGTGTTTGGTTTATCTTCCCAGTCAAGTTTAAGAGACTAAATTTTCTACAGTTACCTATATCATTCTTTAAATCATCTTACATATGAGAATTATATAGCTGGTTCTTTCCTGTAAGTAGACATTTATCTTATTTTAAACAAACTAGGCAAGTAAAAACTTGAGAAGTCACTAGTCAAACAATGATACCCCAAGGTTGTAAAACAAAAAAAATTCAGGGGATTAAGTCACTCTTTTAACATGGAGAGAGCCATTCCCACCCAGTAGCATATACATATCAACTCAAGGTCACACTAGCTTAGAGATGAAGGAGAAACTGATAAAATGCAATACCTACCTTCTCTGAGTCTAACTGCCATTAGAAAATGCCTGAAACCTTCCAATGCTAATATTGTGGGTATTCATCAACTGGCCAATGACAAACTATAGGTTTCCTCCTTCCCCTTCACTTGTTCATAGGTTCATAGGTCAGTACTGCACTTGAGGACCATTTTAAGCCAAGCCAATTTCCCTTTTGGAGCTTGAATTAACCTGTCCCATTTGGTGTTAAATTGGCCTTAGCCATGCCATGGTTGATAATTATATATTACCCTTAATGATAATAACTGGGCTCATTCTGTAGATAATGTGAGAGGACCCATGCATGGAGTAAATCATTTAGGAGCATTTAGTTCCTCATCCAACTCATTTAGGTCCTTGCAATTCCATTAACAGCCACTAACATCCATTTTTATTTTATTCATAATGCTGATGTAACTTCCTAGTTGATTTCCTGAAATAAATCCAATATATGTCAGAGAAGTAAAGCTGTCTTTATATCCACAACTTCTACTTGATCAAAAAGGATAGGGAATGAATAAAGAACAGCTGTGGAAGCAGTTCAGCAAGGATATTTATGCTATAGGTAGGCATGAATACAAAGCTTCAACCTGCTGACAGGCATTTAAGAAATGCCAGAAAGGAACCTTGTCCACTGATGCCATTATAGATAAACCATACTTGCACTCAAGTGCATAGGTGACAGCTGCAAGTATGTATATTTACAGTGATATGTACTTCTTGCATCACTTTTGGTTCTAAGTTGTTTTTCATTTCAAATAGCATCCAGTGTATCTGTCACTTAGAAATTATAGTGACATCAAGCACATAACATGAAAGATTCCAGACAAGTAATGTATGTCATAGGTTATTTTCAGCTGCTGACCGTATATATTTGGAGCAGTGCATATATAGGCATATATATTCTTTGTCTCTGTCAGGCATCTTGAAGTTACCAGGTTAGCAGAAGACACATAATTTGCCAACTGTTGTCTTTCCTGTACCACTGTAGGTAAAGTGCACTATTGTTCATAAGTTTACGTACTTGTCAGCCTGCCAGATGTTTTGTATTGTATCAGGGATGTTGTGTACAGTATAATCATGGTTCATTTTCATTGTGGCACTGAGAAGACAGACAGTGCTCAAAGTATGGTGGTATTTCATGTCCATGTACAACTTTTCACTTAGGAATGGCATGGCTAATGGATGTCTTACTGAGTACTTTGATGGTATTTGTGACATATGCTAAAAAAGTGTATATGTCACAAATATTACAGTGAACAATGGGCAGCTGAACACTAAGGCTGTTTTACAGCAGGTCAGTCAGGAAACAATGCAGGGCAATCATGATGTAAGTAGACTCTGTGACACAAGAACAGGATACTGGGGTTAATCCATAACAGTATGTCATTGGATGGCACAGACTGTCAACAGCACACAGTTACTTTCTCTTCTTCAGCAGTACTAACTGCAAATCCATATGTGGCCATACAAATATCCAAGCTGAAGTGTCTCTCTCTCTCTCTCTCTCACACACACACACACACACACACACACACACACACACACACACACACACACACACACACACACACACACTCACGCATGCCCGCACATAGCACATGCAAGAAAAACATGCAAGCATGTACATTTCTATATCCAAAGAATGGGTGCCAGGAAGAAATGTGTCATACTAGTTATTGACATACTAAAGCATGACCACTGGTATAATCAGTTTACTAAGACTGATACTGTAGTATATCTGAGAATTCCCATTACTTGAGGACTCAATGATCCTACTGTTAGTATGTATAATATCAGGGGCAGGGGGTCACAGCACACTTATTTTTCATAGTTTAAGTTGTTATTTTTATGTAATTCATAATGACTTTGCACAGTGATATTAGTACATGAAACTGGATTACAAAGAAGCATAGGTAACATGCATCTATACAGGTTAACTGGTGAAATATTATGGTGTATGAGTATGTACAGTACAGATTCTTCCCAGAATCTTTGACTGAAATGAACATAGATGTAGATAGCCTGATCACATGATAGATGGATGCTAACAATATACACCATCTAATACTCTGGGACTTACAATATCTGATCTGCAGATGAAAAGTTCAGCTGTGGTGAAGAGTTTGCATATGCCAGACACATTAAAGCCTTCTATGTAGCAACAAATTGCCGCATTTCATTATGTTCATGTTTCTATGCTGGCGTATCTTGGTCATAATGACCATGCTAACATCATATAAGTGGTTATCCTTGAGACTAAATACTACAAGAAGGAGCAATGCAGGCTTCCTTGCATGTGTATACTGTCTCTGGAAATGCAGTTATGTACTGGTCCACCAGTATCTGCCTGCCTGTTATGACTGAGGCATACAGTTGCATCTCTGCTAAAGTTGCCGATCAACTTTACATTGTCTGCTTTAATACTGCTGTTCTTTTTGATATGTCTGGTAAACTGCAGTACCTTCTTCATATGCCACTCTCTAGACAGTATTTAGCAGCATGACATGGGCAAAGGGCATTTTACTAGCCTTGTTCAGGTCATAGTTTCATAGATAATCAAAAGGCTAACAACCTTAAATGACCTTTTTAATCCTAGCATTGCTTGCCAGATGTATTTGATAGGTTATGTTACCACCCATTTTATAAGGAGTATAGCCTACATATGAGTATTTGAGCATTTAAAAGCTTCCTCTTTCAAATAGGGACATAGGTGGCAGACCAAAGGTAAATATATGATTACCCATCTACTGATCTAAGTTGCACTTGAGAAATTGCAGGGGGAACTCTACTTCACATGGATGGAAAGCCTTTTCCAGAGAAGGGGTTGGGGTATCTTACTTATGTTGTCATAATGAATTATACTACGAAATGAATCCAGGCATTTTATCTATCACTTTAGGATCATTTCATGATAGCCCTTTTCTCCCATTTTGCCTTATTTTAACTTCCCTTGTCACAGTGCATAAGGGGAGCTTGGCTGTCAAAAGCCAAGGCTGTACTTAATAGCCTAACAATGGAAGCAGGATATGGTAAGCATGGATAGATGACTAGGTACACTAAGTCTATTTTACAACATGAGATGCTCCGAGTTTACTGTCCTGATATTTTATCTGTATCACATGCCACTCATACTTACAGACCACATTTGCATGCTTGGTGTTCCCAGGTTGAATGCTAAAGCAAGTGGTTCATTTGTAAAATGTCCGTACAATGGGCACACCCATTTTGATATACCACTGTAAGTATTGTCTGTAAAATATGTATAGATGTTGTTCATTGGCTTATAGGTTCATAGGAGATTACTAAGCTAATGGCTCAAGAGCCCTTACAAGCCTATGCACTTTTACCCAGATTTTACCTGATTTTTTATCCCTGGGGAAAGATAACAAGGGTCAGCAAGTGAGGTTTTGACTATTTTTACAGACTTACTCTGTCCCTAAGAGACATGAGTGAATTTGCGATTTCCCATCCATTGGTCAAGACTGCACTTGAAGAGGTCTGCTTCATATGAATAGGAAGCCTATTTCAGAGGAAGGGAAATCTCTGGGGCACCTATCTGTCTCTCTGATATGCTCTATTCATGTCAGAGATCAGGTTTAAATCTTTGGAGTGGGTAACCCTTGTGAAGTTAGTTTTGTGAATATGCAACATTTCCATCAGGGCTGAGTCAGAGACTGCCTTGTAAATCAGACACAGATCACCCCTCAGCAATAAATAGGAAACCGAATACAGTGGCAGGCCTTTTAATCAATCCACATAGGACATTATGGTTATACCCTGTATTATTTTGGTGAAAAACCTCTGAGGATGCTTCAGCTGTTGTAGGTGCCTGGCTAGGTACATGACAAGGGGTGCATTGTACTTGAATATTAGTCTCAAGAGAGCTGTGCACAGTGGTAGTATGACATCCTTAGATCTGGAAGCCATGCCCTTACTTATAAACTGAGCCACATAGAAGAATTTCCTCACCACAGTGGACACATGATAGTCAAATTTCAGATTATTATCTGTCTGACTACCCAGATCTCTCACCATTGGGCCACTCTTGGGGGGTGCTATTATTGTTGTCATTTGTAGGGGTATTTGATTTCCCAAAGGGTATTATTATGCACTTCTTCTTATTTAGTTGCCTTGGCTCTGAAACCAGGTCTATATTAGATCAATGAAGTTTTAAGACATCGAATCACTAAAGATCGACCTTTAGTGATCAAAGTCTTAAAACTTAGAATTGTAATAAAATAATGTAAAATAAAAAAATAAATAAACAAAAGGGTGTAAGCAGAGGGGCAAGCCACCATGCACCCCCCCCCACACCCCGCGCTACTTAAATATACCATCTCCGAGATCGCCCTACAGTGCAGGAAACGGAAATCTGCCATTTCTGCACTGTATTGCGATCTCAGAGTTGGTATATTTAAGTAGCGGGAGGTGCAGGGGGCCCCCCCCCTGCATACAACAATTTATGACAGTTTGCCTGTCTTAGTTGTTTTTGTTTTCAGATTCGAAAACTTCAAACTTTCACCATATGGTGTCGACCATATGGTATTCGGAGTTTGAAGTTTTTCTTCAGATAATATAGACCCCTGAGACCAATCATTAGTGTTTCTGTAGGATATCAACATTATTTGGAGAGTCAATGATTGCCCCCAGTTTGCAGTCATCAGAAAACTTGGTCAGCCAAAGGCCATTTATTATTTGCTTTGATATCTGAGAAGTATATTCCAAACAGAAAGTGGCCCAGCACTGAACTCTGTGGCACTCCACTGGAAGCTGGCCTCTTGCTGGATGTGGATTCCCCCACTCTAACAACATAAGTCCTATCCATAACTTATTTGGCTATCTATCTGGTGACACAGAGGTTTATGCCCAGTTTTATGAGTTTATCCATAATACCCAAGAAGGGTATTATGTCAAATGCCTTGGCCAGGTAAAGTCAGGCGGTATGCACTATCTTACCCTCATCCATGGCCTTGGTGACCTTCTTGAAGAAGTTCACCAGACTGAGCAGGCAGGACCTGCTCTTGATGAAGCCAAACTCTGTTACCTCTAGAGTCTGAAGATTTCCTGTCATTGTTAATCAGCTCCATGATAATCTTTTCCACTTTCTTGCATGTGAGGCTAGTCAGACTTATGGGTCAGTAGTTTCCTGGATCAGATGATGGTCCTCCCATGTGCAGAGGGATGACTGTTGCTGTTCTCCACTCTACTGGGACAAAGCCTGTCTGGAGACTATGGTTAAATAGAGATCTGAGTGGGTCTGCTAGGTCATGTTTCAAGCTATTTAATATGTACCCTAGGATTGTATCAGGGCCCACTGATGCTGTGTTTCTAGCTTTAGAGAGTGCAGTCATGACCTGTTCTTTTGTGTTAATAGGAAAAGGAATGGTAGGGGGTATTTTATGTAGAGTGACTGGACGTGATTAGAGGGTGAAATTTGAGCTGAGTTTATGGGCCAGCGGGTTTGTTATTTCTTCTGGCTGAGTATTAGTAATGCCATCTACTGTGAACTCTGCACATTCTTGAGTGTTTCCCTTAAGATTTTGGACATAACTAAAATGCTTTGCGGTTATCCTTTGCTTGGGAAGCTATTTTAGTCTCATATTTAGTTTTTGAAGACTTGACTAATTCCCTAACTTGGCTGATGAGACTAATGGGGCATTTTTTATGTGTTGTGCACCTTCCTACTTACTTCTAGACAGGAATTTATTCCTTCTGTTGTAGTCTGTTTATGCCAGAGGTCCACTAGGGCAGGTTGTTTTTCTGGTTAGATCTCGGTTTAGTTCAGTCAGGTACTGGCATTTCTATACAGTTGTTTAAGTGGTTGTATTGGGCATTTATGCATTCTTCTGCATAGGCCTCCATGTTTTCAGGGTTAGGGCAAACTTTAAAATTACCTATTTTATCAATTAATAGGAGGTAATTTGCCTTGGAAAAATTCTTTAGGGTTTTAGGGTTTGATGGGGGTACTACCATTACAGCTATTTCAAAGGAGACTGATTTATGATCTGATCTTACCCATGAGGACATTACATGGGCAGGGAGTGCAATGCTCCCCCATGTTTGTGAGTACTATGTCAAGGATATTTGAGCACCTAGTGGGAGTGCAGACTAGCTGTCCCTGAGCATTTATATTAACAAAGTCCAGGAATCTCTGAGTCTGAATGTTAGAGGCCATATATATTTTTTCCAGTTTATGGAGGGATAGTTAATAATAACCCATGAGTAGTGTGTTGGACTGAATGGTAAGTGATTCCAGTAATTTCAGGTATGCAGAGCAGATTTCATAGTTCATGGTTGGGGACCTGTAGCTAGTGATGATATGGTGGGGGATTTTGCCTGTGGTCAACTGGATATGGAGTAGCTTAAGAGAGTTATCCTGCTTGATCAATCTAGAGGTGGGATTGCTTTTAAATGTAAATGGAAACACCTCCACCTCCTTCCATTTTTTATCTTTTCTGAGAGTGGTCTGAATGTGTGATAAGCATTGTAGCCTTGCACTGCTGGGGTGCTTTCTACAACCATGAACCATGTCTCTACAACTGCACAGATGTCAGCATTCTCCAAGGCAAGGAGAGCTCCCAGGGAATGCAGTTTCTTGTTAAGACTCATAGCATTGAGCAGTAGTGCCTTCAGCTTGGCATTAGAGGAATTTGTTAGATTTGTAGGTCTGTTGGTTTTGCACTGTCTAAAAAAGGCACTGTGGGGGTGGCTAATGCCTTTGCCAGTATTCAAAATCCTAGCAGAGACAGGTGCTGAGCATCTCTGGCAAAGCATCATGGTCTGTTGATCATGTTGCCCCAGGCTGACAAATACTGAATCCCCTTGGAATGACAACAGTAGCTAAGCCAATTATAGAAGTCAATAATTTTCTGTTTCCATTGTAGCATCATTCTTGATGAGGGCAGACGTCTGTTGAATGCGAGGCTCCTTCCAGCCTGAGACATGTATTCAAAGAGGTCCATCATGTCTCTCTTCATATAGACCAGGGAGGTACACCTCAGGTCATTTACACCCACATGGACTATGGCTGAGTCATACTGGTACTTGTGGTTGAGTGAAATGAATTTCTGCATGATCTGGTGAATCCTGTCCCTTGACAGGCAACTTACTGTAATCCTCTCTTTATCCAGCCTGGTAAGTGGGGGGAGGGTGTCCATGTGTCTCATGATGGAGTCTCCTATGACCTTGATGTTTAAATGTCTGGTGTTTCACCTTAGGGGCTTGCTTGTGTAAACACTGTGATGTGTATTTTTATGTGTAGTCGTTGATGTTGACTCGGTTTTGTTTGCATATGGGATGCCTCTGAGTTTTTGGTCCACATATGTTGGTTTATTTTTGATTTTTATTTATTTATTTATTTATTAATGTATTTATTTATTTAACATTTGTTTTACCAGGATAATCTGCCTGGATGGCTAGTGCCCATTTTCAGCGGAGTCCTGGGGGAACAGCTCCAAGACATTACAATGTGAATACATGGTTATTAAAGAATAACAATTAGTAGGATGTGGTCATTAAAGAATAACAATTAGTAGAATGCTGACATTTTTAGCAGGCAAGACAGTTGAATGCAATAATAGTAGTCAGATAACAAGTGGTAGAATGCTAACATATAAAAGGCAAAAACAGTTAAATGCAATACAAGCTCATAGTACAGATCTTATAGTACAAGGACAATATATGTACATAATTTTATGTGCTGAGACCTTATTTACTGAGGGAAATGATGTGCACGTACTGACAACCTGTTCATCATTTGATTTGTCAGTATGTGAGAGTCATGTCTTGAGTTTCATAATGCAACTACATGTCATCACATACTGTGTTTGCTTGTTTCATAGGTTCATAGGTTCATACTAGGCTATCTGCCCTAGGGCATTTATAAGCCTAGCCAGAGTGTGTTTGGCTTTCGCCACCCATTTTAAATTAATTTTGCTATGCCCTTTTTCAAGGTTAGTATACTGTGCCTCTGTCTAACAGTGATGCAGAAGTGATACCCGGGGTAAACCTACGATCTCCCATCCACTCATCAAGATTCTTCTTGAAGAGAGTCAATGAGGGACTCTGCCTAACCTGGACTGGGATTTTATTCCAGAGTGAAAGGAGCCTCTGGGTTATGAATCTGTCCCTCCAGCATGTCCTATTTATTTCAGTGCTGAGTTTCAAGTCTCTTGAGCGTGTAGCTCGATGGGTTTTGGATTTTCTGAGGTGCAGCATGTCCATTAATTCCGGGTTGGACATGGCTTTATACGTCAGGCACAGATCGCCTCTGAGCAGGCAGTATGCCATTGAGTAGAGCTGGAGTTTCTTTAACCGGGCAGCATATGGCATCTGTTTGAGCCCTTTGATCCTCTTGGTGAGGTACTTTTGAGGTCTTTCCAGTTGCTGCAGGTGTCTGGTAAGGTACATCCTAAAAGGGGCATTGTACTCAATTATAGGCCTGATGAGGGATGAGTAAAGAGGCACGATGACCTCCCCTGATCTAGATGTGAATCCCTTCATGATTAGGTGGGCTATATAAAATGTTTTTCTAACCACTTTGGCCACGTGGTTGTCAAATGAGAGATTGCTATCAACATGGGTGCCTAGGTCCCTAATTACTTCTTCTGTACTTAATGGATTACCACCTATGTGGTAATTTGTGGGCAGTTTGTTTTTGCCAAAGGGGATGACTATACACTTTTTGGCATTTAGCTTGAGGCCATGGCTCTGGCACCAGATGTCTGTTTCTATGAGGCCCCTTTGTAGGATGCTTGTGTTGGCTGGAGAGTCGATTATGGCGCCCAGTTTGCAGTCATCTGCGAACTTGGTCAGCCACAGTCCTTCCATGTTGGCCTGTACCTCCGAGAAATATATACCGAACAAGAGAGGTCCCAGGACTGAGCCTTGTGGAATGCCACTTGTAACTGGTTTGGAGTCTGACATGGCTCCAGCAATTCTAACCATGTGGGTTCTGTCCTTGAGCCAGTTTGCAACCCATCTAGTGACATAGGGGTTTATATTTAAGCTGGTGAGCTTATCTATAATGCCCGAGTGGGGTATTGTATCGAAGGCTTTTGTGAGGTCCAGGTAGGCTGTGTGGACCACCTTCCCCTCGTCAATGGCCTTGGTGACTGTTTCAAAGAAATCGACCTGGTTTAAGAGGCAGGATCTGCCCTTAACAAAGCCGAACTGGGTAGGATCCAGTGTCTGTAGGTCCCCAATATCTTTATTTATGAGGTCCATGATGATCCTTTCCATAGCTTTGCAGACCAAGCTAGTCAGGCTTATGGGGCGATAGTTTCCAGGATCCGTTGAGGCACCACCTTTGTGGAGAGGGACCACTGTTGCTGTACGCCACTCTTTGGGTACATATCCTGTAGTAAGGCTGAGATTGAACAGTAGTTTTATGTTTGGGTTTAGCTCTTCTTGGAGTTCATGTAGGACGCAGCCCGGGACACTGTCTGGTCCCATTGATGCTGTTTTTTGCTTTGGAGAGGGCGGCTCTTACCTGAGCATCTGAGATGTCAGGGGGGTAGCACTCTGCTGGGATAGATATTTGCCCTTTTGGTGGGGGGGAGAGTTTGCACTGAACCTGTCAGCTAGGATGTTGGCAATGTCTGTAGGTTTGGTGTATTTTTTGTCATTTTGGACTAATTCTGAGCATATCTGGGAATTCCCACCCAGGTTCCTAACATAACTAAAGAAAGCCTTGTGATTATCCTTAGTGTCCTGTGCAATTTTTCTCTCGAAGCTGGCCTTAGACGATTTTATGAGTGCCCATAGTTTTTTGCTAATACTGATCAGAGATGCCTTCCCTTTTTGGGATTTTGCATTTTCATGTAGCAGCTTCCTCCTTCTATTGTATAGTTTGTTTATGGCTGGGGTCCATCAGACAGGACATCTGCCTTTGGAGGATTGGGTCTTGGTTTTATTTAGGATTGCATGATCCATGCATTCCTGAAGGTGTTCATAGAATGCGTTTATAAAGGACTCTGCGGTCTGGGCCGTATTTTCCACAGGCCCAGGGGCTTTGAAGGATTCCACCTCAGTTTTGAGGAGTGTGAAATTTGCTTTAGAGATGTTTTTCACTGTGGTTTTCTGGGCAGGGGGTGGGGTCTGGATCTGAATATCCAGTGAGATTAGTTTATGGTCTGATCTTAGCAGTGAGGGATACACTTCTGGTCTGAAGCATAGAGTCCCCATGTTGGTGATGATCAGGTCCAGTATGTTTTCCCCTCTTGTGGGAGCGGTAACAAGTTGTTCCATAGCATTTGTGTTTATAAATTCTAGGAACCTTTGGGCTAGGGTGTTGGAGCTAGAGTAATGCTCCCAGTCTATGTTTGGGTAGTTGAAGTCGCCCAATATAATGGTGTTTGGAGAGACCTTCATATTTTCCAGTGTTCTCAGGAAGGCCGAGTGGGGTTCCTGGGTTTGGGAGGGTGGTCTGTAGCAGGCTATAAACTGGAAGGCAGTTTTCCCCACTGTTAGTTGCACATGGATAGTCTCTGATGCTTTGTGCTGTGCCACCAACGTGGAGGTGTAGGTATATTTGACGAATATTGATACTCCCCCTCCTTTTGTGGTTTGGTCCAAGTTTTGGGGCCGAAAAGCATGGTATGAGGTATAACCTGGTAGTGCTGGAGTGCTCACGGGAGCCTTGAACCAGGTTTCTGTTACTGCACAGATATCGATGTTCTCCATGCTAAGGAGAGTTTCGAGTGCATACATCTTGAGGTTTAGACTTCTGGCGTTGAGTAGCATTACTCTTAGTTTCTTATCCCTTGTGATACCTATGAAGGTGGGTTTGTCTTTTGAGCCTTGCCTAAAAAAGGCACTATGGGGGTAGCAAGAGCCTTTGCCAATATCCGAAAGCCCAGGGGTGACAGGTGTAAGCCGTCCCTAGTGAAGCATCGTGGCTTGTCGAGCATGAGGATTCAGGATTAAGTGTTTGTCAGTATTCATGAGACAATTGCTACATTGCCTCACTGTGCCCATGTCCACCAAGTTGGCTACAGAGATAGCAGGAAAGTGATTATCCATAGTTTCAGTTTTTTTTTTACTATGGTTTTAACCAGGGTGAAGAGTGGGGAGATTTAACTGGACTGGGATGATAGCACGGGATGAAGAATGGGTGCTATACTCAGTGTGAACTGCAGCTATCCAACAAGACAATGCTGCTCTGCACACAACTCAAATGCTTCTAGAGCAGCAGGGTGACTGGAGAAGGTTGCAGAGATAGTTATTCTAATGGAATTCTAAGGGAAAGGTTAGTTTGCTTTGAATTTCTTGAATTTTGTATTACTTTATTGCCTTCCTTTATTTTGTATACTGTGATTTGTTTACATTACACTGTGTTTTACTTGTATTTTATGTTGAATTGCATATTAAAGCTTGGAAAGAAACCACAGCTGTGCCTCTCGTGAGTCACTCACAAGTTTGTCCTATCCTCCCACCCTGTTGCTGTTGTGTTCTTAAACACAACTGTCTTTGCAGTTGCCTGTCCCTTATGTTAATTTGATCACATATCTCCTTCCTACTCCCCTTGCACTGGCTGTTGTGAGTCAGCACAAAATTATAATTTTGTAAAATCACTTCCCTTCAACTATTTAAATTTATTGGCCACCCCACTGTGTTCCATACAGTCAGAAAACAAAAGTGTCCACCCCCTTTCAATCTATCTCAGTCTTTTAAAATTAGTGGCTCTCCACTTAGACAGCTGAAACTTTAGTTACTCCCTTTCTCATATCTAACTGCTTAGTGCACACTGCAGTGTTTATAATAATAACCGATGTTTTCATCTTACATTTAAGCATCTATTGCAAGACCACCAGTTATTGGAGAGCCCACATTCTGCCTCTCAGTAGTCATCTTGGAATTTGTGCTTCTGTTTTCTCCTGGTGAGAGAAGGAGCATAGGGACATTATTTCCTGGAGATTGCTGATCACTAGAAAGCCTAATAACTGCTTTATAAGTGACAACTTGAAATTTTGTGCTTATATTCTGCTCTTGGTGAGAGAAGGAGCATAGTGCATTGATTTCTGACTGTTTCTGGTTGGACAGTGAGTGTCTGTCCTTAACGTTCCTGATCGGTCTGATTCCTATTCAAGGCATTTACTAGAGGAAGGCTACAACTAACCTACAGACCCTTGCATCTTCTGGGACAATACTGTGGATCACCAAACAGGCTTTGGCTTGCTTCTCATCTTGGGACTGGTGCTAATTTATTTATTTTTTTATTTATTTTACATTTGTTGACCAGGCTAGTCCAGCTGGATATATGTCCATTTTCAGCAGAGGCCCGGGGAGAAAAGCTCCTCGAAGACACAGTAAAAAAAAATTATATATAAAAACAATATTTCACAGGTGCAAGTACAATACATGATTAAGCTGTTTTATGCATGATAGATTTTACAGATGTGAGTAGATTAATATAGAAGGAAATATGTTCACTCCAAAACACATTTGATTGCAGAATCATATGACATGTAACGTTTGTAAACATGGTAGGTAGTCAATGACATTTTAGGGATATTGATAGAGGATTAATCAAATTTAGGCCTGTTATATTTATGGTTTTCAGTAGTCAATTCGTATATACAGTTAATAAGACAGATGTCTTAGTAAATAAAATAACATGAGAAGTTAGTCTGGGTTCACACAGGGGCATAACCAATGGGATTTAAGGTAGGTTTTAAGCCTGATTTTAAATTGTGTAAATGAAGAAAGGGAGGTCAGGTCACTGGGGAGAGAGTTCCAGGTTTTACCCACGGTATTAGAGAACAAAGAGTCACCAGCCTTATTGTAGGTTTTGCCTATTTCTACTAATATTTTATTAGATGAGCATAGGGTCTTAAGGTTGTTGTAGGGGGTGATAAGGTTGGTAAGACTTGGAGTGTTAGTAGGCTGATACAGGATTTTGTAGGCAACTGTTAATTGTTTAAATAGAAGTAAATTTGGCAACTCTAGCCATCCTAGTTGTTCATAATTAGTACAGTGATGGGTTCTGAATATACAGCCTGTTGCAAATCTAGCAATTTTGTTGTAGGAGACAGCTAGTTTGTTCAAGTTGTTTTTTGAGAGGTTAGTATATATAGAGGAGGCATAGAGGAGGGTGGAGATTAAGTGGGTCTGGGCAATAGCAGACCTTGCTAGTGGGGTAAGAAAGGATTTGGTTCTATAGAGGGAGCCTAGTTTTTTGTTGACTGTATTTATGGTACTGTTAATGTGACTATCAAAGTTAAGGTTATTGTCAATTAGTACCCCTAGGAGTTTTGTGGTAGAGTCAGGGGATATGATAGTTCCATTGTTTGATGTAACAGTAAAATGTAGTGGTGTGGCCCTTTGGGTGGGAGTAAAAATTAGGACTTTGGTTTTTCTGTGGTTCAAGATGAGGCAATGGTGTAGTAACCATTCCTCTACTATGTTAAACACTTTTTGGGTGAGGGACTGAAGGTCTGATGGAGTCAGGGCTGAGCAAATTAACGTGGAGTCATCTGTGTATTGTATTACAGTTGCTTGAAGAATTACAGTATGCAGGTCATTGATAAAAATAGAAAATAGAAGAGGTCCAAGTATAGAACCTTGGGGGACACTGAGTGCAATGGGGAGATGGGGAGATAAATTGTTCTCCCACAGAACTGCCTGTTGCCTATTGTTTAAGTAGGACTGAAACCATTATATAGCCAGTGCATCTAGAGATAGGCTTTTGAGTATGTTTATGAGAAGTTGGTGGTTAACCATATCGAAGGCTTTAGAGAGATCAATAAAGAGGGCTGAGGACAGTGTGCTGTTATTGTGATTTTTGTTTATACAGTCAGAGAAGGATAAAAGGGCAGTAGTAGTACTGTGAAATGGTCTGAAGCCATGTTGGCAGTTAGCTAACAAGTTGTTATCTATTAGGTGTTTTAACAATTGCTTATGAATGCATTTCTCCATGATTTTTGCCAGTGGAGATAGTATAGCAATAGGTCTATAGTTGGATAATTCCCTAGAGTTTACACCTTTATGCAGGGGGATAATATGTGAGATCTTCCAAATAGATGGAATGGTTCCCTCAGATATTGTTCTGTTAATCAGAATGGAGATGGGGTAGGCTATGGCTTTTGCAGCTTTTTGCAGATATTCTGCAGGAAGGAGATCAGTTGCGGTGGTGGTAGGTTTGAGTTTTAGTAAAAGGGTACAGATAAAGGATGTAGGAACTGGTTTGAGATGAAATGAGGGAGATAAGGTAGTAGTAGAGGAAGTCAGAGATGAGCTGTCTGGAGTTAGTTGATTGGCAAGAGACTGAATGGTCTCAGTGAAGAATGTGTTAAAGGTATTTGCAATTTGCTTTGGGTTGTCATGGTCAGTACCTCCTGGGGTGGGTGTGACAGAATGGCCTGGGTGTAAGAGTGTGTTACTCCCTGCCCAGAATTTTTGTGGTTTGTTTTGCTGGATATGTTGGAGTTGAATGTAATAGTTTCTTTTGTCTGACAGAATGGCTTTTTTGTATCATTTCTTAGCTGTCTGATCTTTAAGTGATCCTCTGGGATTTTAGTAGTAAGCCACTTGGCCCAGATTTTATTTCTGAGGAGCATTTTTTGTTTGGTCCCATTTGAAAGCCACAGGGCAGGTTTATTCCTAGTTCTAATGGTCCTTTTTGGAGCATGGAAGTCTAGAATACCTAAGAATTTAGTATTAAAGTAGATTACTGCTTCCTCTAGAGGTAAGTTTTTGAGGGGTGACCAGTTGCATGCTTTAAGTTCAGTTTGGAAGATGTCAGGGTTAACATTTTTGTTACTCCTTATTATTCTATAGGTAATTGGGCTAGGGATGTCAGTCTTAAATCTGATTATGAAGGCGAGTGCATGGTCGTTTACATCCTCAGGGAGAGTCCCTACTTTGTAACTTTGGTGATGTCTATTTATCAGAATCCAATCTAGGGTGCTTTCATTGTTATTGTGTTTATCGGTCCTTGTGGGGGAGCGAATAGTTTGAATGAACCCATGTAGGTTAAGATGAGTAGAGGGTTGGTCAGAAGTACAGCTTTTCCAGTTGATATTAAAGTCACCGAGTACTATTGTTTCTTGGGGATAATTGGTGGAAAGCCAATTTAGGATATTTTGTAGGGTATTAGAGTTATTCCCTAGGGGAAGGTAGGCAGCAATAATATAGATGGATTTACAGTTATGGAGTTGAATTTTGGAGATAAGTATTTCTTCATTACTAGTTAGAGGGGGTTTAGAGTCAATAGAGGTCACCTGTAATCCAGATTTATATAGTATAGCTACTCCACCTCCCTTCTTAACTTTTCGGTCTAGTCTTAAGATGCTATACCCTGATGGTATAAACTCATTGTCTTGTATAGATGGTTTGAGCCAAGTTTCAGTGAGTCACAGGATATCAAATGAATGCACATCCATGAGAGCATGTAGTTGGGCAACCTTATTATTTATGCTCCTGATGTTAAGATGAGCTATCAATAGTGAGCTGGGAGGTCTGGTAAGGAGTTGCGTACTTGTGGCGGTTGTGTTATGGGTCTCTCTGGACTGGATAGAGTTTGGGCCTGGATTGGGATGTATATCTCCATCTATTAAAGATTGGAGTTGAATTCTAAGTGTAAGTTGCAGAGGTATACATGTTAGGAATAGAGATTTCTTAGCTTTTGGTCTATAGTATTTGATGTGAGACAGTCTGTTATATTTGTTTTGCTTCTGGTGAGGGAAGAAGCAAAGGAGCATTGTATCCCAGCAAAGTGAAGCTGTGGTGAGACCAGCACTGGTAGTAGCCAAGCAAAAGCCATTCATGTGACTCCCTCCTTTTGATCATTCTTGACAAGATAATTCTTTATTTTCAGTAAGTACTGCTTGATTTGTTTCTAACTTCAGAATATCTGCCTAAATACTTCATCCTTAAATTTTCAGGGTCTGCATATTAGTGTCCCCTCAAGTGTTTGGCCATGCCCTGTGCAGACTCAGACACCTTGAGTGACATTTTTCCTGTAAAAGCACAATTAAAATTTCTCCAATACCTAGTTGCACACAGGGCAACTAGTTTGCAGTGACAAGCACTGCCCCCAGAGTTGCAAAGTGAATACTCCTGGCATTGCTTTATATTCTCACTCCAGCTATCTAATCAATAAAACAGGGTCTGTTGCCATGGATATAAACTTTCCCACTATCTCTGTTACCAGCTTGGTGGATATGAGCATTCTGAGGCAATGTAGAAATTGCCTCATGTTTACTGACAACCAGTTAGTTCTCAAACAAACTGATATAGTATGTGAAAGATGTATTTACACAATGTCACTGGAGGCAAAGCTCTCACATAAGAGTTATCCTAATGTCAATTAGGTTGTCAGTAGTACATGTGTTACACCCATCACACACAATTCAAAGCAGATATATAGACCAACATATGCTGAGGCACCTAAATGTAACCTTCCTATATCACAAAGACCTCCTAGATGAAGTACACATAACAAATACCCTCAGCCGTCCCAAATGCACGCTGAAAACAACACCCATCAACACACAGAGCCACATCTGATGAAGCATCTACCTCTAAGCCCATAAGGCAAACCACCACACAATCTAACATTCTGGTCATTAGAGACTCCATCATGAGACACATTGATGTTCCTCTCACGAGGCTGACTAAGGAGAAAGTCACGGTCATTTGCTTATCAGGGGCTAGGATCCACCACATTACACAAGCACTCAGGTTATTGAACCACAAGTACTAGTATGATTGAGTCCATGTGGGAGCAAATGACCTGAGACACACCTCTCTAGACTATATGAAGAGGGACATCATGGAGCTTTTGGAATATGTACCTCAGGCTGGAACCAGCCTAGCACTGAGTGACACTTTACCATCTCCAAGGATGATGCCAAAATATGAACAAAAAATAATTGGCTTTAATATTGTCTTAGTTTCTGGTGTCATGGTAAGCGGGGAGCAATATTTGTCAACTTAGAAAGAGATGGTCAACAGACCACGTTGCTTTGCCAGGGATGGTCTGCACCTCTCCCCTCTAGGCTTTTGAAAATTAGCTAAAACATTGTCTTCCCCCATAGTACTTTTTTTAGGCAATGCCAAACTGAAAGTACTTCCAACATAGCAAATCAAAACCAGGAAAATCTAAAGGTATTACTGCTCAATGATAGGAGTATAAACAAAAGACTCCACTCCCTAGATGCTCTCTTCACCCTAGAAAATGCTGATGTCTGTGAGGTCACTGAGACATGGTTTAAAGCCACAGAGAGCACACCAACAGTGCAAGGTTATAATGCCTTCCACACATTTAGACCAGCTACTACATAGACAGGGACTAAAGCTGGAGGTGTCTCTATTTACATAAAAAATAAATATACCTCAAGGTTGGTTAAAAAGGACAATGCATTTGAGCTGCTCCATGTTCAAGTCACCATAGGAAAAATCCAGTATCATTTCTTTGCCAGCTATAGGTCCCCTTCTATGAACCAGGAAACCCATACCATGTATTTAAACTCATTAGAAACACTAATCATCCAATCCAATACCATATTCATGGGCATCTTTAATTACTCCACTATTAACTGGGAATCCTATATGGCACCAAACATACAGGCACAGAGATTCCTGGATTTTGTAAACACAAACTCCCTGAACCAGATAGTCAATACACCAACCAGGGTGCAGCCATACTGAATCTGGTCCTCACTAATATGAAAGAGTACTGCACACTCCCTACTGTAATGTCTGCACTGGTAAGATCAGACGACAAAATGGTCTCCTTTGAAGTAAAAATAAAACCTGAACAACCAGCTAAACCTAGAAGATTCAGGGACTACTCTAGGCTAACCTCCTGCTATTAAGGGATAACCTGGCAAAATTTCAAGCCCCCATGAACCCTAAGAACACTGCTGCCTATGTAGAGCTATTCATAGAAACCATATAGAGGCATGTTAACAGCTGCATAGAAGCAGCTGTATCTACCAAGAAATAGTACAGAACTAACTCAAAAAACAAGCCACCTGGTGGAATCACAAAATCAATAGGCTGTATAACAGAAGGAAGAAAATCATGGCAAAAATTCAGAAGTGCAGAACCCAGCAGGAAAAAAGCATTTTCATCAAACTAAACAAACATCTTAGAGGACAAATAAAGTCTACCAAAACCAAATTTGAGGTGAATTTGACCTCCCAGGTCAAGAACAACCACAAGACATTCTTTAACTATGTCCACAAACCTCAAAGGCAATATACACTTGTGTGCAGAGCTCATTGTAAATGGAGCCACCTATACTGAGCCAGAAGATAGAGCAAACCTACTGGCTGATACATTCACCTCCAACTTTACCACTCACTCCCCCTCAGCCTTCCCTCAGGAAATAGCATCAAGCATAACTCTCCCTACTATCACTAGGGAACAGGTCCTTAATGCCCTCTCTAAGGCCAAGAACAATATCCCAGGATGCCTTCTAAATAGCATAAAACATGACCTATCAGGGCCTCTGGAACTGCTATTTAACTATAGTCTCCAGTCTTTATACCTCATGAATAGAAAACAGCAACAGTCAACCCTCTGCTCAAAGGTGGGCCATCTACAGACCCTGGAAACTACAGACCCATAAGTCTTACTAGTCTTATATGTAACGCCATGGAAAGAATTATCATGGAAATGATCAATAGTGATATAGTAAACCTCCAGACACTGGACCCAACTCAGTTTGGTTTCATCAAGGGCAGATCATGCCTACTTGACCTGGTGGACTTCCTTGAGAAGGTCGCCATAGCAATGGATGCTGGTAAAATGGTTCACGCTACCTACCTTGACCTGGCCAAGGCATTTGACATAATATTCCACTCGGGCATTGCTGACAAACTCATGAGGTTAGCTACAAACTCATATGTCACCAGGTAGATAGCCAGCTGGCTCACAGACAGGATCCAGGAAGTTAGAATTGAGGAGTCCACCTCTACAAAGAGTCGAGTCACAAGTAAAGCCCCTCATGGATCAGTCCTTGTACCGCTTCATTTTGGCATTTACTTCTCTGAAGTCAAGGCCAATGTTAGTAGGCTCTGGCTGACTAAATTTGCAGATAATTGTAAATTAGGAACTGTTATTGAATCCCACACTGACACAAATGTTCTCCAGGGGGTGGTGACACAGAGAAACAAATGATGTCAGAGCCATGGAGTAAAACTAAATGCCAAGAAATGCATAATAGTATCCTTCAAGAAGTCATCCACCCCTGGTAACTATTATATTGACAACACACCCCTTAGAGTTGACCCAGTAGTCAAGGACACACATAGATAGTAATCTAGCATTTGCCCATCATGTGTCTACAGCAGGGGTTTTCAACCAGTGTGCCATGGCACACTGGTGTGCCTTGAGAGGTCAACAGGTGTACCACAAGATTTTTTAAAAAGATGGTTATCCTTTTAAAACTTAAGGATTACTTCACTCACCTGCTGTTGTGGCCACTGAAAATGTCTGTTCAAAAGCCACTTTGTTTCCATTTTATTTTGAATTAAGTAAATGCAAGAATTATCACAGAGGTGAAGTACTGTGGCACAGATACTCTGACTAGCACGAATACATATGGGTACAAAACACAACGCTGCTATCTTGGTTGTGCTCAAGGACTATATGCCCCTGTTGGTGGAGAGACTAACAATTGACATAACTTGTCCTGCATCAGTATTTGTACGGATGGTGCCCACTCTATGTCATGAAGTGTAAAAGGATTTGTTACACTGGCTCAAAAAAAAAAAAGAATCCTAGAATTATTTGTACTCATTGTTTTCTCCATAGAGAAGTACTGGTGTCAAAATCATTGCTACCCAAGCTGAAAACAGTACTAGACAAGAATGTCACAATTGTCAGTTATATAAAAAGCAGGCCGATTGTTTGCAGCACTGTGTTCCCCAACTGAAGCTTCTCACATGCAGTTGTTATTCCATATAGAAGTTAACAATATTCCATGCAACATGAACAACAATGAAATAACATTAACAATAACAATATTATATAAAAAGACAAGAAATCTAGAAAGGGTGGAGAAGAAGCTATATTTAAAAATTGCCTTATTCTAGACCATGTAGACATAAACATTTCTGAATTTGACAAAGCTGAACTTATTTTTGCCAAATTAAAAATTAATCAACTATTACCAAAACATCCAAAATAAACATACACCCACCCCAAAAAAATTCTGGACAGCGGTTAGTAACATACCCCATCCAGGTAAATCCACCACCCCTGCCCCAACAACAACCAACATATCTGATGATATTGCAACCCAATTTAATAAATTCTTCACAGAAACTATCCAATCCCTAGAAAACTCTCAAGGCTTTGACAGCAACCCTACTTCTCTTGCCCCCCAGAACAGCACAAAATCCCAAGACTCCACCTCTCACTTCAATCTACACCCAGTATCTGTAATAACTGTAAAAAAAATACTTTAGAAATTTAAACCATCAACTCTAGCCACTGACAATTTTCCAGCAGAATTTCTACAAAGTGCAGCTGAAGCAATATCCTACTCAGTAGCCAAACTGGGTAGGCTAATGGGTAGGCTACCCAGTAACCATACTCATAAACTGTTCAATATCTGAAAGCCCAGTACCCATAATATGGAAAACCTCCCACATTCTACCACTACATAAGGGAGGTAATGACACTGAACTCACCAATTATCACCCAATTGCCATTCTATCTCCCTTATCCAAAATACTAGAAAGAGACATGCACACCCAACTAATGGACTGCCTTCATACACTTAAAGTACTATTAAACACACAACACGGCTTCCGTCCCTTTCACAGCATCATCACAGCACTACTATCCTTTACTAACACTGTTAACCAACAAAGAAACAATGGATAATTTGTATCAGACATATTTTTAGACTTATCCAAGGCCTTTGACATGGTTAATCACAATAAACCCATCAATATTCTCTCCACTCTAAACCTCAGCAATTCCACTATTACATGATTTGAAAGCTAACTAACAGGATGACTGCAAGCCACCCAATGGCAACACCAACTCTCTCCTCTTCTTCCAGTCTCCTTAGGGATTGCACAAGGCTCAATCCTTGGGCCACTATTATTTTCTCTATTCACTAACCACATTAGGACCTCAGCACCACAAGCCTCTGTAGTACAATACGCTGATGACTCCACCCTAATATGTGCTGCTCCCACACTGGAAGGCCTCCACAGCAAAACCCAAGATTCCTTTCTGTCAGTAGAAACCTGGCTCACTAACGCCCAGCTAATTCTAAATCCCAACAGAACTAAGCTCCTTCTTTTTACCCCAACCAGATTCCCCTCATCTTCCCAGTCCTTTAATATTTTCTCTAGGAACAAAACTATGATCACTCCAAGCACTCACACTAAACTGCCCAGGGTAAAAATTGATAACCTGAAATTTGATATCCACATAGCCCAAATCATCAAATGGTTCACAAGAAAACAGGTTTCCTATATAGACACAACATTTCTTACAAGTAACAAAAATTACCATAGCCTGCAGATACATCCTATCAACCCTCCTCTGTGCCTCCCCAGTATTAACCAGTCTCCACAAAATGGACCTAAACCAACTGGAATCTTGCTATAATTAAATAGCAAGATTTGCCACTGAAGCTTTACATAGGTCTCATCACTGTACAGCACTAAAACTGCTTAACTGGCTTGAATTCCAACAGCTTCTACACTTTAATCAACCAACCTTTGCCAACAAAATTCTCCACCAACCCAATAAAACCCCTTCTCTCCAAAAACTCATTCAACCAGACATCTCAGCCTGATCTCTTCACTCCAGTAACCAACACTGTCTAGATACTACCAGAGCCAACAACTCAGCTGTGAAATCTCTCTTCTCTAACTATATTACTAAAATTTGGAATAACCTGCCAACCCCAATGACTTCTAACTGCTCTCTTTCACAATTCAAAAACTCCTCATATCATACCTAGTGGACACCTGGCTATGTTCTTGCAACTCCCCTGATTAGGCCTTCCTGATTTCCCAAACAATATTCTACTCTCTTTATTTAAATAACAGGATGTAGTAACCTCATCTGTTAAGTTTATCATTTCAGCCACACCTGTAGCAATTACATCTGTATGTGTATAACCCTCTTAATTATTTCAACTGCAACTGTAGCAATATGAGCTATGATGGGACTTTTTTCCATGAAATGAAATGCATGTCTTCTACTTTTGCATTATTTGTCATCGATATAGTATCCTGTATGTTTGTTAAACTGCTGAAATGTCTGTAACTGGAACTCTGTGTATGCTAGTATATGTTGACATTATCCTTGTAACTGAGGTTTTTCTACCCATGCCTCCACAGAAAAGGCACCTGTGTCCACTTGGACATTCCCGGTAAACAAATGTCAAATAAATAAAAAGAAGTTAGGTGGTTATCTCGTTGTCAAGTTCTATTAAGATTTTATGAACTAAAAGAGGAAGTTCTAACTTTTTTGACAACTCAACAATCTCAGTTGATTTTCTCAGTGATGAGTTTTGATGCAATAAGGTTTCATTTCTTTCTGATTTGTTCCAATCTTTGAACACACTTAATAAAATTATGCAAGGAGACTGTGAAAATATTCTTAATTCCACCAACAAAATTAATGCTTTCAAAGAAAAATTAATGCTTTGGGAAGAAAGAATCAGAAGAGAAAATGCAGTAGAAATTGTTTGAGCAAACGAAAAGGTGGGAACTGGATGGAAGTCTTATAGATCTAATTTTACAAACTTTAAGATTACTTAGTATAAATACTGAAAAACATTTTCCCTCAGTTGACATATCATCCTTGGATTGAATAAGAGATCCTTTTGTCTTAAATGTGTGCAAACTGGCAAATTTAAATATTGCAGAAGAGGATGAGTTAACCACAGATAAATGACAGAGGATTAAAACTTAAACATTCCACAACAAATACTACTTCATTTTGGTTATCTCTTAAAACTGAATTTCCCAATATTACAAAAAAGCAATAGAAGCACTTATTCCTTTCTCCATGTCATATTTGTACAAATCAAGCTTTTCTGCAATGAATATTATTAAGAACAAAAAAAAAAATAGATCGCGACTGGAAACCATGGTAGAAGATTTAATTGTATGCCTGTCCAAACTTCAGCCTTGCACTAAAGACATTCTAAAACATCAAGCTCAGATATCTCATTAACTATTAAATGGAAGTAAAAAACAGGAAAAGATTTTCTAAATCAATCAAAATTATACCTATTTTTATGTCAGGCAAAAAATATATATTTTTTGGTGTGCTGCAAGATTCTTTGCAATTAGTTTATCTGTGCCACGAGATGAAAAAGGTTGAAAATCTCTGGTCTACGGTAATGAGGAAATCATTCTATGTTGTGCAGCTGATAAACAAGGATATGGCATCTAAGTCCAAGGAAGTGATTGTTCCACTATATTTGGCATTTATCAGACCTATCATTGAGTACAATGTCCCCTTTGGTATGTACCTAAGCATGTATATCCAACAACTGGAGCATCCACAGAGGTTCCTCACTAAAAGAATACAGAGCTTAAGTAAAATGAGCTATGCAGACTACCTCAAGGCTCTATCCCTGTATTCTGTCTCCTACAGGCTTTTGAATAGACATCTATATCTGACATACAGGGCATTATCAGACCCCACTCTGATGGACCTACTGCATATCTGCAAAACAAACAGGACCAGAATTACCCATTCTAAAGACTTGCACCTTGCCTGTAATATAAATAGGACTTGCTGGAGAGACAGGTATGTATCCCAGAGATTACCCTGTCTCTGTAACAGGCTCCCCATCCATGTGAAGCAGAGTTCCTCCTTAACCTGATTCAAGTGCAACCTAGACAATTATATGGGGAACAGGAAATTCATCCCTGGCTTGGCACCTGTATCTCTAATGGACACAGGCAACCTGTTAATGGTTCATCTCCCAGGCTCTAGCTTGTAAATGTTTCATCTCACTAGCCCCTGCTTACACTTATCAAGTGTATAAGAACTTGTCAGAGATTTGGGATGAATGGCTAGGCTTAAAAAGGTCCGTGTGATTGTTAGCCTAGTAAACACCTATGAACTTATGAAAGTTTTAACTTTATAGTTTTTGCATCTATGCAAGGCATTCCTAACCTCTGCTGAGCGGACAACAGCCTAGCACAAACACTGGGCTTATACAGAATCAGAAATTATCTCATATCTATATTATAACCATCAACATCTACTATTTTGTTTTTTTTCTCTTCTCTTTCATGACATTATAGCATACCTAGCTGTGTTCATTATATAATTTGTTTGTGGAACTTTTCTTCCTGAGTCTCCACAGAAAAATGGCTTTTAAACCAATTGGACTTTCCTAGTCTGTATAGTTAGATTCCAGAAAGCCTAACCATGCACATTCCACTGCTGCAGTTAACTTCTTACTCAGATGATTGTACCCACAGTGTTAATGTATTTGACGCCTTTTCAACTTATAGCGCAATAGCTGCTTTCCTAAATGTTTACACTTAAATCTGCAGCTTAATCTGCATGACATACTAAGCCATGGTTTTGCTGTCTGTTATAGATCTGTGCCTTAGATCTGCTATTTTTGTGTATGCTACGGTGTATTTATGAGGGACATCCCATACCATAAAGCCTCTGTGCTGATAAGTCTTCTCACTCTGTCCACTGTAAAAGCGGCTCTAGCTCCCATATTACGCTGTACTTTTGCTGCCTCATAGAGATTTTTGTTGTATATTCTGATATTCTTGCTATATGCTGTGGCGTACCTATGAGGGACATCCCGTACCTTATAGCCTCGGTGCCTACTCACTGCCTACCGCATTAGCGGCTCAGGTTCTTAGTTTTTAGTTTAAGCAACCCTCCAGTTTACTCAAGCTGCAAATAGCATGCAGCAGTAGTCCAGCTCTGAAGCTTTAATCAGATAAGTGAGTTACACTGTTTCTGGTTTGCTTTCCTGGTCGCTAACCACCTCCATGTGGTTCAGCCAAGCTGCCAAACAACAGTATTGCTCTCGAACACTGCCCCTTTGCTCACCAGCTATATCAGCACTTAGTGACCGAAATATACCAATAGTACCCTCTAACTGCATTGGAAGTATCCTTTTCAACTAACATATCCTAGCCATGAATGCAACCATAACTGCCTCTCTTTCGCTTAGCAACTTCTTTAGCAAGGGACGAGTGTATGTACTCTTTTACAGAGTTTACAATACTGCGAATGCAGTCTCTCTAACTCAGAACGAATAAACTCCATCTATGATTTATACCTATACTCTGGCAGTGCTGCTGTTTCCTACCTACATGCGAAATCACCTTTTAGTCTGTGTTTATCAGAGAAACTGTAACATTGCATATCCTACACTGGGTAAAAAACAGACATCCTTAATAGTAGCTGCTCGTTTAGACTGACCTGTGCCCTAATTCATAACTCTTAACTGGCGAACTCAAATGGCTCCCTGCCTCTGATAGAGCAATATAATGTGTTTGCAATGCCTATAACTATCCTCTTCTGAAATAGATCCTAGTCATAAATGCATTTGTGATTCTGTTTCACTACATGTCTGTGTGTTAAAGTGTAATCTGCTGCAAACACTGATTTAATGTTGGAATTTCACAGTGTCTATCCTAACTGTTACAGACTGTTGTATTTAATGACACTGAAACACTGACATAGATTTTAATTTAGTATTTCTAGGTGATTATTAATACTGTTTTGCAGGAGTTTGTTATGCATATTTTAAGTAGGGATTTGTACCTGAAGTATTTGTGCTTAGTTTTGCATATGTCCACTGCTGCCTAACCTATTACTTTTGTATTATCCATAACTACTGCTTAATCTTATAAGTAATTTATAATCCTCTCCCTCTCTATTTTCTCCAGCTCTTCAACCTTCTTTACCCAGTTTTACTTTGTCTACTGGCCCAGCCCTCCTGGACATTCAAGACCATTCTCAAGATATCAAGTCTTACCCTGTCTGCCTGACTCCCTACAGGGACAGTCCTACCTATCTCCCAAAAGTGAAATTAAAGGATTAAAGAAAGTATGTAATATGCTATCATACCTAATGTAATTCTGCTTGTGAAATTGCTCAACCACTTGCCTGGTGTTTGTAAAGGATCCCAGCCAGAATACCCAGTAGCCATAGCCTTATATTTGTGAATCCCCTCATACCTGCCTCATCCCTGGCTTCTTCCTTCCCTATATTAGAGCCGCCTTGCTCCTTACATCTATTTAACCGATATAGTGGTTCCTCTCCCTACAATTATAAGATTTGTCCACTAGGTGGTAGTATCTACCCATCTATAACCTCTTTTCCCTCTCTCCTTCTCACTCACTATAATATAACATCTTAATAGTCATTTCTCTCTCCTTAACTGCTTAGTATCATTCCTACTCTCCATTCAGCTCTGATAATTGTCTTCTTCTTTACCTTAGTACAGTACCACAAGTATCCCTTTAACCATCCTGCTTACCTCCCTCTGTACTTACCTTCACCAGACTGATTGTTTTTTCACACTGTCCTGCTGTCTTCTTTTCTTGGGTCTACCCGCTCCGTTTGCCCTGTGGGCTCACTCCATTCCCCTACCCTACCCCTAAATTCCACCCACCCCCAGTACTCCTACCTTTATTGTAGCTATACAGCCCCTCCCCTTCTTCCCTACCAACCAGCACACATCTCCTCACAAGCCCCTTCCGTCCAATCATCCAATACCATCTCTCTCCCTCCCATTCCCAATCAACAAGGTACTTTCACCCTCTTCTACACCCCTCCGTCTTACACTCAAATACATTTCTTACATCTATCTACTTCCCCACTCCGCCAATCCTTCACTCACAAACCCACCTGCCATTTCTTTCTGTAATCCTACACCACACCATGCCTTGTTATACCCCCCTCATCCATAGCCTCTGCCTAATACTTCTAATTCCTCTATACCATGCTACCTCTTATTCATCTCTCAGATTACCGCTTTCAATCCTATCCCCTCCTCATCCTACTATTCATCCTTTTACCTTATCTCACTTCCACACAATATCTCCCAACCTAATACTACACCCACTTTTCTGCTTCAAACTAAAACATCCTACCTCTATGAAACATCATACTTCTAAATCATTACTATTCCTCACAATATACTCCAAAAGTAAACTCCAACCCCTTATCTCATTCCCCTTCAACCACCTATGCCTAGCAGCTGACATAGACCCCAACCCAGGAACTACTATAAACAACACTCCAACTCCCCCTACTACCACCCATATTTCCAACCCTAAATATCTCAAACTCCTAGCGATCAATGTCCAGAGTCTAAAAAACAAAATAGGCCACTTTCATGCATGGCTATACCATGCCCAACCTGACATAGTCGCCATATCAGAGACATGGCTAAAACCCAATACAACAGACTCAGAAATCCTACCTCCAGGATTTCAAACTCTCAGACATGATCGCCCAAAAAAAAAAGGGAGGAGGAGTGGCCCTTATATACTCCAACCTACTCTCCATCACCTCCTACCAAAATCCATTTCCTCAGTTCAACAACGCTAAACTAGTCATAGACACCCTTAAACTAAGTAATTATAAGAACATTTGTGTCATAGCCCTCTATATTCCCCCAGGAAATAATATCAATACTCTTATGGACATTCTTCAATGGGCCTCAACCAATATCAAGTCTGAGACATATATTCTAGGAGATGTTAACATCGATTGGAATAGAATTACTGCCAAAAACCCCACCATATCCATCAATCTATATAATTTCTCTCAACTTACTAATGCTATAACTAGACACAATAAAAATAACCCCCCAGGCTCCATATTGGACTGGATCCTTGATTCCCACACAAATAACATCTCCCACATAGGCACATTACCAGACTCCATTAGCAATCACTTGCCAGCCTTCATCCATAGATCAACTCCATCCTGTCCTCACCTACACCAATATATACATACTTGGAATCTCACACTTCAGTGCCACAACTTTCTTCAGTTCTCTAAAACTTATAAACTGGGAAGATCTAAAGACCCTCCCTCTAGATAACACTGTAGAATTCTTCAACTCAACCTTCATAGATACCCTAAACTCCCAGGCCCCTCCAAGAACAAAATGTGTAAAGACCAATTCTTCCCCCTGGCTTACTAAGGATACCAAAACTCTCATGCTACAAAGGGACAAGACCTGGAAACTCTATCACCACCATAAACACCCTAACACCCTTCTTAAATGCAAACAACTTCACAACCTAGCCAAAAAACATATTACGCAGGATAAAAATTATACTATATCAAACTCTAGACTACTCATTCCACAAACCCCAAACAGTTCTGGAAATCTATCAACGCCCTTCTTAATCCAGGTACGAAAAACAATCCTTGCCCTAACACTAGCAAACCTGACACAGAAATAGCCACACTGTTCAATTCTTTCTTTACTAACTCCATAGCAGAACTTACCAAAACCTTCCCTAACAACTCCTCCCCCATCTCAAATCTTCTCCCCAATCTTCCATCCTAAACTCTCCTCATACTTTTCATCTCAAACTCATCCCCACATCATACATAAACTTCTCTCTAAACTTAAGCCTTGCTCCAATGCCCCTGACAACATCCCCTCTATCTTTCTAAAACTAGCAGCAGACAGCATTGCAATTCCCATTAGTATGCTTATCAACAGATCCATACAGGAATCATATGTTCCTAAACTATGGCGTAGCATCTTTATCCTACCCCTCCACAAAGGAGGCAAAAATAATAACTTCTCCAACTTCCAACCCATAGCAATACTATCTCCTATTTCAAAACTTCTTGAGAAATGTATCCACCTCCATATAATGCCATTCATTACAAATAACCAACTCCTCACCCCAACTCAACATGGGTTCTGTCCTGGCCATAGCACAATGACAGCTCTTCTTTCATTCCTGGACATAGTAAACCACGCCCGTGACTCCAGAAATCTAGTATCCACAGTCTTCCTCGACCTCTCCAAAGCTTTTGATACTGTCTTCCATACCCACCTCCTTACCCACCTTTCTAAACTTAACCTCTCACAAAACACCATTACCTGATTTAGCAGATACCTCTCTGATAGATCCCAGACTGTGAAATGGAAAACTGGTATCTCTGCCTTCCTTCCAGCCCCAACTGGGGTACCCCAGGGATCCATACTCGGCCCTATACTCTTTAATATTTTCATTAATGATTTCCACACATCAATTCCCAACAACAGAGTAGCAAAATATGCAGACAACTCCACACTAGTCTGCTCTGCCTCCAACCTCCTTGAGCTCCAAACTATAACTCAAAATGCTTTCTCAACTACTGAGAACTGGATGTTTCAAAACCATCTCTCCCTAAATGTCAATAAATCTAAAATCCTACTATTCACCCCTTCAAAATCTATCCATCTGGACAAAACCTCCTTCAAAATTATCAACCATGGTAACTCCACTATAGAAATTGTCCCTTTTGCCAAACTTTTTGGGGTTACTATTGACGAGCATCTAAAATTTGATACCCATATTCAACTAAATATTAAGAAAACACATCAGAAACTTGGCATGCTGTACAGAAACTCACACTTCTTCTCCCCCTCAACTAAACAGACCCTCGCCTCAACCTACTTACTACCCACTCTGATGTATGGTGCTCCCTTAATAACCAACCTATTTTCCTCTAACACTTCTAAACTGGAAATCTGCTACAACAAAATCTCAAAGTTTGCAACCTCATCCAAATTCTCTACTCACCACTGTATACCCCTCCATCAGCTGCAATGGCTAGAACTTCCCAATTACCTGGACTACCTCCAACTCTGTACAGCCCACAAGCTTATTTTCAAACCTAATACATGTCCAGCACTTGCTAATATCTTACCTTCATACACCCCCCTCAGACCCCTAAGATCTGTCCTCCAAACCCTAATCTCCATGTATAAACCAAATTGTCCTGCTGGGCAGCTACTTCTATCCTTTACCTTAGCCAAAAAATGGAACTCTCTCCCTCCATCTCTAAGAATCTCTGAAAACGTTGAACTCTTCAAAATCCAGTTCCATTCTCACCTGTCCCATAGTTGGAAGTGCAGTTGCACTCTACCTACCTAACCTATCACACCCAAAGTCCCATTCTTCCCCTTACTTACCAGGGATCTGTCCCCCAATAACTACTCTCAGATCACTATCTAACATTTCTTACCTAGGAACAAATTCTACCCTCTACAACTGTTCTCAACCTACAAACGTAAATATGTAAGATATACTGTATATATGTTGCAGTTCAACTGTTCTTATGTGCCATTTTACACCCACAAGGTGTTTACTACACCTTTTAGCAACTATGTATTGAATTTTGTTAACTTTGAACTATGTTGCTTTTACTTTGTACTATGTATTCTGAATTATGTAGTTTATAGGTGGTGGTGCTGTGGTAGTGTTGTCGCCTCACAGTAAGACGTCCTGTTCGATTCTCAGCTAGAGCGTCTTCTGTGTGGAGACATGCGTGAATGGGCATACCTTCGTTGAAGGTTGTGCATCAGGGCCAGCAACTCGGCACATAAAAATCTACTGCCAATCATTAGCGGACCGGAGTTCCGCTGTGGCAACCCCTAACCAGGAAAAGCCGAAAGACACAACATACTTGTATTATGAAGCTATTCCCACCTTTTAGCAACTATGTATTGAATTGTGTTGACTTTGAAATATGTAGCTGTTACTTTGTACTATGTATTCTGTATTATGTAGTTTATGCTTTGTACTATGGTGCTTTTCTCCCCAGGCCTCCACTGAAAATGGGCTCTTCAAGCCCAGTGGACCTCCCAGGTCACCAAACTGGAAATAAATAAATAAATAAATAGTAAATATATACAATTAAAATAAATTAATAGCTAACTTTTAAAATGTCACACAATTAGCCCTATTCATGGTACTATTCATAGCTAACTTTTAAAATGTCACACAATTAGCCCTATTCATGGTACTATTCATCTGTCATGAAATCTGAATTCCTTGACACTGACATAGAGTCTGACAGTAAAGCTGATAGACTTAGCAACATATTATTTCATGTCTTGTCTCTTATTTTACATTTTCAAATACTATTCTTCATGGTATTAAAATAATTAAGTCATGAAACATTTTGTAAAATAATTGTGCAACAGCCTGCTCTTAGGAATACCTAAGAATTGGAAATTGTCAATACAAACGTTTAATTTATTCATGACTGCATAGTGTATATTTGAGAAGCCTGAACAGATATAGTATGCTATGTTTTTATTTGTTACAAGAGAAAGTATATTACAGTGATGAGACAAAATTTTTAGAATTATTGGCAGCCAAAAAGTAATCCATGTTTAGAATTATTGTGAGCCAAAAACTAATCATCATTATTTTGGTCATTAATTCATTCTTCTTAATGACACAGATTAAAACTAGAAATATAGATAATTATATTACTGATTTAAATAACTGAACCAGAGATTGAGAGTTTGGTGGGTTGTACAATTCAGTTGTTTGTAAGAGCATCATGTGTGATATATCAGACATCATCAGACAAGATTCAAAGTAGTGCACAAAGCAGATGCCAATTGTAATGAAGCAACTGATGTCTGCAGAGAGAAATGACTTGTTAGTTGAAATAATTCAGGTAAGAATTAAGACTGTAAAAAAATGTAAGCAAGATAGAAAAACAGAAAGAAATGAGTTATAACAATTATATGAAGTGTTAAAAGCATGATACATATCTCTGACAGAATTTGAGCATACAAAAACATGATCAAAAGAAGTTATCTTCAATTTATAAAACAACTAGAAGGTGTAGCAAGATAATTCATTTTGTTAAAATATGTAAAATTAACAAACACGTCTGTAATAATAAAAATGCATGTGGTGAAACACAGGAAATTAACTGATTATGGGCACACTAACTATTGAGAATGTGCACAGCAATGAAAGTCTGCAGAAAAGTAGCACAGAAAATTTGAAACAAGAGGAGTGGTCGAAGTCTTGGCAGAGAAGCTCCTAATTAATAATACAAGTGTGGTGTTTAAACTAGCTACAAATACAGAGAACAATGTAACATCTGCTCAAATGTTTGAAGCACTGAGTTCAAAAAAGTGCATATAAACCATCTGTGAGTAAATTGCTTACTTATTCAGGTCATTATGAAAAGTATTTCTATAGAAAATGCTTATTAGTAATCATACGAATAAGAAAATATAAGATTTAATTACAGACAGTTGAAAGCTTCTACTACATTGGGTTGCTGGAATTCTCTGAAGTTTGAAATTGTAAAAATAATTCTTAATGTGCATATACACAGTGATGTTTCATCATATTCTGATAGCTCTTGCAGTGTTACTAGAGCTGCATGCTCCAAGGAAAGTTCCAGTAGCTCAGAAGAGCAGATCTGATAAAGACTACAGAACAGCAGATTGCAAAATCATGATTATCAGACAGAATAAGACTACAAGCTTGATGAATGGAATGGTTACTGCCAGTAACTCTGACAAAAGTTTGTATTTGTATAAATGAACAAGCATGTTAATAAAACTACCATCAGGAACACTAATTTTGTACAACTGGAAAAGTCATGTTTGTTGTACCAGGTAAGAAGTATTTTGATGTGCTTTACTAAAACCATTGATTTGGACAGATTAAGCATGGTGGAGTAAGCTCCAAGCTGTGTACTTTTAATTTGCCTGTAGCAAGATATATATTCTTAGACTTCAGTTTGCTATTTCATCACCATTTCAGCATTTCATAGAGTAAAGGAATCTGGGGGCATAGAAGGTATGAATATTTTTGATGATATACTGGCAGAACATGATCAAAGTATTATTAGGTTTGTGATTATACTGAGACTTTTAAACTTGAACTGATCAAAAGTAAATGTAAAAATCATTTACAGATATGTGACAAGAGGCTCAGATTTTGACTTCAGAAGATGTAAAACCAGATGATGAGAAAGACAGATCAATTGTACATATGTTGCCACCAAAGGATACACAGTCATTTATAAAATGTATGTATGATAAAGTGTTCCACATTCTTAAACACAGTACACACTCACATAAAGTGGTTGTGCATACTCTGTTTTTGTATGTGGCCTAGTTATATCTTAGTAACAAAATGCAATGCAGTGGAAACATTCAATGTGCTTGCATTGTTCAAAAGTGCACATAGTATAGTTTTGTCAGTGTTCTCACAAGTGCTACAATATCCTCTTTTCCTACTTTAAATGCATTCATAAAATGGCCATACTCCATTATATCACTGCTTGCCTGCAAATACCCAAAATCTAGTTTAATACTAAAGACTTTAGGCCATTTGGAGAGATGTTTTTACACTTTGGTACAAGTACGAATAGTCTCAGTTATTGGTAGTTGTCACAATCCTACAAACGTAAGTGTGGATGTCATCTGTCGCTATCACTGTGTATGTCACACATTCAACTGTATCTGCTAGGAACCATTTCACTAGCTGTAGCACTGCCATTTAACTTCTTGCTGTGGGTCTCATCTTTTTTTTTTCTTTTTTGGTAGCGTTGTCGCCTCACAGTAAGACTGTCCGGTTCGATTCTCAGCTAGAGCGTCTTCTGCGTGGAGACATGCGTGAATGGGCGTACCTTCATTGAAGGTTGTGCATCAGGGCTGGTAACTCGGCATGTAAAAATCAACTACCAATCATTAGCGGATCGGAGTTCTGCTGTGGCGGCCCCTAACCGAAAAAAGCCGAAAGACACAAACTACACATCTCTGATGCTATCTTGTACAAGCACGATTGATATCCCAATAAGGCTAAAATGTGCAGAAGATAAATGAAAGTTATAGTGTAATAATCAACTACAGTACATCAGTGAAGCCCTGCAAAGGGTGAAACAAACAATGACATAATGTACTTTGTAAGGCTAGATGAGACCTACAGTTCTGAAGATGCAACACTTTTCAAGTATTTCAGCTTCATCCAGAGCCATGCAAGCTAAGATATAGAACATGTTCTTGATTTACTGCACTTGCATTTGTTTTATACAGTAATCACTATTGTTTTTGAGCATTTTTAAAGCAGTTATTTAAATTTGTGGCAAAAAATATTGATTTCTCTGATTGCTGGCTTTTCTAATTCTGTTTGCCTCCCAATTGCCTTGCAGAAAAGCAAATTAGCCAGGGACTTAGTTGTTTTTTATTTGTTTGTTGCTTAATCTCCACTTGAGAATGCCTTTTGATGTGCTTTTACATTTGTTCACCTGGTCTGTCTGAGTTGGGAATCACTCCAGGAAGCTCCAAGTGTGGTTGTTTATTGGTTAGAAGGCATATGAGTAAGTTTTTAAGCTTTTTTCTCTCTGCTATAAAGCAGGCAAGTTAGCAGTGCCCTGTATAGTAGCAAATGCTGTGACAGTAAAATTTCCCTGTAACATTATGATTAGGTCCAAAACCTGTCAAACAGTGAGGCATTATGTAAAATTAAGCTTAGCGGCACCTAGTTTGCGCATGGAATAGCACTACCACATCCCAGCACAATGTAACATCTTGCCTTAACCCAAGAAACTAGATTACATATCAAATAGCACTCCAAGCACTGTATAACATTTTGTCCTTAATCCCAGAAAGTACCCTAGGAGACCCCTTCTAAAACCCATTCCTTAATCTTAAATAGCCCACCTTGTTACTGGACTGAACAACATGGATATGCACTTTACAAATGTCTCTGGTCAGCTTGACAGATTTGGGGCATCCTAGGGCAAGCTAGTAATTGTTTCATGTTTTCAGGCAACCAGTTAAAATAACATGGCATGCGAGAGATGTAAATACATGACTTCTTTGGAGGCAAAATATCATATACAAATGAGGTTGTCAGGAATGCCCACACTACATCCCTCACACACACCACTCACTACACACACGCAGATTGTCTTATGCTTTGGCACTTAAAAGAAACATTCCCAAATTTCAAAGACCTCCAAAGCCACCTAACAGCAACACTGGTCCTCAGCAATCACTAAAATACACAGCAAAAGCAACAATAACATCTTACATAAACCTACACCCAATGGTCCCCCAACAGCAAAGCCTATAAGGCGAGCATATACTTTACCAAATACTCTTGCCATTGGGAACTCCATTGTGTGACAAACAGATGCCCCACTCACCAGGTTAGATAAGGAGAAGATGACAGTTGTTTGTCTGGAACCAGGCTATTCAATATCATGCACATACTCAGGTCACTACACCCCAGGTACCAATATAATTCTGTCATAGTCCATGTGGGTATAAATGACCTGAAACTTACCTCAATGGACTATATGAAAAGAGACATAACAGATATCTTAGAATATGTGTCACAGATAGGTACAAGTATTGCTTCAAGCAGCATTCTACCTTCACCAAAGATGGTGCCACAGTATGAATATAAAAAGACTAATTTTAATAATTGGCTTAGTTTCTGATATAACTGCAGTAGGATCCAGTATTTGTCAGCTTGGGAAGACATGGTCAACAGACCACATTGCTTTGCCAAGGATGGGTTTCACCTGCTTCCACTAGACTTTTGGATGTTGGCTAAAACTTTATCCACTCCCTTAGAGCCTTTTTTAGGCAATGCCAAAAAGACAAAACTACCAACATAGCAAAAAATTCTCCAGTCAACCTTAAGGTGTTACTGCTCAGTGCTAGAAGCCTAAACAAAAAAACTCCATGCCCTTCAAGCCCTCCTCAGTCTGGAGAATGTAGACATCTGTGCCTTGACGGAAACTTGGTTCAAAGCTGTAGAAAGTACTCCAACAGTGCATGGGTACATAGCATTCCACACATTTAGGTCAACAAATGGAGTTGTCTATATCTATGTTAGAAAAATACATGCCTCCATGTTGGTTAAACAGGATGATACCATAAAGCACATCCACATGTAAGATGCAAGTCACCTGAGATAAGGTCTCTCGCCATATTATGAGTAGCTACAGGTCATCATCTATGCTGATAGAGTCTCACAACATTTAGCTAAACCTACTAGAGGTGCTGACCAATGAACCAAACACCCTATTCATGGGTGACTTTAACTATCCCTCATTAGACTGGGAAATTTACTCTGCCTCAATCTCATAGGCACAATGCTTCCAGGACTTTGTTAACACAAACACCCTGGAACAGGTATTTCATGCTCCAAAGACAGGATCAAACATACTGGATCTCTGCACTATGGAATAGGGTCCCCATCCAAGTAAACATGGGAGAGCACTGCACCCCCAATTTGCATACTCACTACTGAGGTTGGATCACAAAGCTGTCTCCTTTGAAGTAAAAATCACACTGGAAAAACAACTAAATCAGTAACAGTTAGGAGCTATTCTAAGGCAAACTACATCCTATTAAGTAACAATTTTTCAAAATTCAAGGCTCCCCCTAACCCCAAGACTACAGCTACCTAAGAAGAATTATTAACAGAATTCCTCTTCAAACATATGAATGGCTGCATAGAGGCTGCCATACCTTCCTGGAATAAACCAAAAACAAACCCCACTGGTAGAATCTTAACCTAAACAGGGTATACAATAAAAGAAGAAAATTCATTGCCAAAATCAGGAAGAGCAAACCTCTCAAAGACAAGTGCTCTATTATACAACTAAACAAGAAACTAAGAGGTCTGTTTAAGTCCAACAAGGCCAGCTACAAGGTCAGCTTTTTATATTGGAGAAACTAAAAGAAATTTTAAGAGTAAGATTCCAGGAACATTTAAGGGACACTAAAAATAATAAACATGAAAGTTATTTATCAGTTCATGTCAATTCAGTACATGAAGGGGCAGTAGACTTTTTAAAGGGTTGTATTTTAGAGCAGGTAACAGCATACAACAGTTTTCTTTTAAAATTAAATTGCTTTATAAAGAAACTGTGTTTATTTTAAAGTAAGGTATGCTGACAACTGCTGGATTGAATATGGAATGTAATTGGATGTTTTTTTGTGATATTTTATGTGATTGAATTTTTTTTTTATTGAGGTTAATTGTTAATGGTATTTAATGACATTTTTATTTGTTTCTTGTTAACTCCTGGAAGGCCTGTGTGCCAAGGTGCTAGAGCTGAGTTTTATCACAGTGTGCTGTTTTTTATTAAAGGTTTTGGAACACTGGCTGAGTGCTGATTGTAATTACATTTTCTTTTTTGCTGTGGTTTTGGTACAAGGTCAGGATAGCCTCTCAGGTAACAACAATCACAAGGCCTTCTTCAGCTATGTCCAGAACCTTAAAGGTAACATGCAACAGTACCACCTTTACCAATCAGGGTGGCAGATCAAATCTGCTGGTAATAAATTCAATACATTCATCTCAAACTTAACCACCACTACCCCCAGCTCCACTAGGTGGAATCCCCGCCAACATACTACTTCCAACTATTAGCAGGGATTTGGTGCTTGCAGCACTCTCTAGAGCCAGAGCACCTCCTCCATGGCTACTGACAACCTCCCTGGTTGTCTCTTGGGCAGACTAAAACACAACATATCAGGAACACTTGAGGCACTGATCAACTATAGCCGTGAAACAGACTACATTACAAGTGAATGGAGGACTGCAACAGTCATTCTCCTCCACAAGGGTATACCATCAATTGACCCAGGGAACTAGAGACCCATCAGTCTAACAAGCCTAATATGCAAAACCAAGGAAAGAATTATCATGGAAATGATAAACAAGGATATTGGCAACCTACATTGAGTGGACCCATCCCAATTGGGCTTTGTTAAGGGAAGGTCATGCCTACTTAAACTGGTAAATTTCTTTGATAGGGCAAACAAGGCAACAGATGAGGGTAGAAGAGTGTATACTGAGTATCTTGACTTAGCCAAGGCATTTGATACAATATCCCATTCAGGCATTGTTGACAAGCACTGTGAGCTGGGCATAAATCCCTGCAAAACTCATTGGATTGCCAGCTGGCTCACAGACAGGACCTAAGAAGTCAAGATCCATGAGATCACCTACACCAAGAGACTGGTCACCAGTGGAGTACTCCAAGGCTCCATGCCAGGTCAGCTCCAGTTTGGCATCTACTTCTCAGAAGACAAGGCTAATATTCAAGGCCTCTGGCACACCAAGTCTGCAGATGACTGCAAATTGGGAGTTATTATAGCTTCCCACTAAGACACCAACATCTTGCATGAGGGTTTAATACAACCAAATGAATCATGCCAAAGCTGTGGCCTAAAACCCAAAGCCAAAAAATGCATTATAATGCCATTTGAGAAACTGTCAACCCAAGTTAATTACTCCATCAATAAAACACCCCTAAGAGCTGACCCAGTAGTAAGGGATCATATGTAAACAGCAATTTGGCCTTTGACCAATACATAGCTAAAATAGTAAGAAAATCTTTCTATGTCACCCAACTAATAGCTAAGGGTATGACATACAGGTCCAAAAAAGTTATAGTGCCACTCTGTTCTGCCCTTATCAGACCTTTCATTGAATGTAATGCCCCATTAGAATGTATCTAAGCAGACACTTGCAACAGTTGGAGCACCCACAAAGATTTCGCACTGGTAGAATTATGACATGAAAAATCCTGTTCCGCACTGATCACCTAAATGCTCTGTCTCTGTATTCAGTTTTTAAAAGGCTGCTGAAAGGGTATGTTTGCCTGTCTTATAGGGCTTCCTCAGAAGAGCCCTGATGGATCTGTTGCACATGTGCAAAAGAAACAGCACCAGAAACACTAGATCCAGGGATCTGAACTTCACTTGTAATATAAACAGAACATGCTGGAGAGACAGATATGTATCCCAAAGGAACCCTGAACTATGAAATAGGCTCCCCATCCATGGAAAACATAGTTCATCCCTAACCAGATTCAAAGGAAACCTTGACAATTAAATGGGAAATCATATATTTACCCTGGTCTTGCCCTCATTTTATTATTTAACTTTTGTTAAATGGGAATGTCCGACTTGGATCTAAGCCAACTTTCAGCAGAGGCCTGGGGAGAAACACTCCAGAAGCATGTCTTTGAAATGTGGGAGGAAACCGGAGCACCTGGAGGAAACCCACATGAACACAGGAAGGACATGCAGACTCTGCACAGAAGGCAGTCCGGCTTAGAATTGAACCAGAAACCCTCTTGCTGCGAGGCAACAACACTTCCGCTGTACCACTGTGCCATCCATGTCATGTCCCTTAAGAGAAGTATTATCCTACTAACACCTTCCCCCAAAAATCCTTAGTTACCTCCCTACTAACATGCCACCCCATACAGATGTCCATGATACCCATGACCACAAATGGCTTGGTTTGCATGACTAAGCTTCTAAGGGGCCTAGTGGTTGTTAGCCGATTAACAACATATGAACCTATGAACCTATGCCCCACACTAATGCATGGCCAAATGGCCATGTGCTGGCATGGACAAGGGTGATTTGTAAATGTTTACTTTATTGTCCATGACCTCGTATAGCAGTTTATCAACATTCTTTTTAATGAGGGGTTCCAGTTATGGGATTATTCCCACTGCAGGGAGCTGTGCAGTGTTATGGGTTTGACAGGAAGCAGATATGGTTGTGGTAGAAGGTTAAGCCACACCTCAGAGACTGGCAGAAATAACAGCTGTTTGCTACCACACAAAAGTATTTATTTGCAATGCTATTTGCTACCACACAAAAGTATTTATTTGAATAGTTACTCTGCTTTCTTTGTTGATGCTGTTTCTCAGCTTTGTAATATTGAGTAAGACATTAGGATCAGAAGACATTTGCATATTCTTTTAGAATTTTAACAAATATTTAGTACATGGCTCTGGTCCCCTAACTTATAGAAGATGAGGCCAAACCTGTACATAATTCATAACATCTTTCTGAAACATAGACAGTGTTTGGGTGGTCATTTCAATACACAGAGTATGGTAGATCCACAATGGGGTAAGCACACATATGAAAACGTATTCCGTTGTGTTTCAATATTTGTGAATTGCTCACAGACCTTGGTATGTATTACATATGCACAGATGGACTACTTCACAGAGCTCAGCAGCTATGAATACTAGCCGATATCCTATAAAGTTCATTCTGCATGTCTCAGAAATAAATGTGTCACCAAGAATATTATTGCAATAAAATTGTAAATAGCACTGAGGCCATGAGTTAGAAAATAATTTTGAACTGCTTAAAGAAGTTTGAGATGGAAGCATTCATTAATTTTCAAGTCAAAAGGTAGCCAAAGCCATCAATGGGCACAAGGCTGAAAATTTTCCTGAGTAGCGCACCAATCCATTGCAGGACACACACACACACACACACACACACACACACACACACACACACACACACACACACACACACACACACACACAAACACACTCATTCACATCTGACACGCATACCTATTAGCAGTTTTGGAGGGCCACCAGTTTACTTATGGCATACTTGTAAGATGTAGGAGTAAACCAAAGCACCAGTGAAAACTCGCACAGACAAAGGGTAGATCAAGCTGTGTGAGGCAGCTATGTTAAATGCTGCAGCACTCTGCTGTCCATGACAAAACCACCCACATTAAATATTTTGATGTAATTGAGTCACAATCCATCAGCAAACATGTAGCTGATAGTTTGGTACTGCAGTTAGTAAGTAAACAAATAATTAATCATTTGTCTATAGTTCAAGAGCCTTTACTATTAGAAAAGGTATACTCAGATTGAAACAAACTGCTAGTCATTGTATATTTTTATGAAATGTTTCATACGTGTATTTACAGGGGGAAAGTGTTAGTGAAAAGCAATCAGAAGCCATTCAAAACATATTCAAGAAATCATTGTTCAAGACGCAACCCGGTTAGCAATGGCCATTGTTGTGTTTATCCAATAATGACTTGATAGTGAAATGTAAGACTCAAGCAAGGATACATACAGCATATACGTTGCTTCATTTGCACTTTCCAGAGCAGCAAGGCTTGCCTGGAGATGAACTGAAAGTTAACCGGGTAATTCTATGGTTCAAAATTGCCTGAAAAGAAGCTTAATGAGGTTTGGAAATTCGAATGATGCTGAGATAATATACTTAAAGGAATTGCAAAAAATAGTGGTCAGAAGAGAATGCTGCTCTTAAGAAATAAATACAGCCTTATTTTTTCCTTTAAAGTACATTAATTGCATTCAAAGCAGTTTGAATGATCACTGCTGCAGTAGCCTTAGCTATATGGTTTATATCCTGCTAGGGGATACAATAGCTGGGCAGATCTAAAGTTTAAGGGCACCTTCCATGTGCCCAAATCATTATCAGATTGAGCAGGACTGAAGATAACCAGTGGTTTTGATGTCAAGTCCTTTTTTAGAGCTTTCATGCCAACTTAGAGAGGGAGGCTAAAGCCCTGCAAGAAATCAATAACAGAAAAATAAAAATAAAAGTCCTCAGCCTGCCAACAAAAACATACAAGAATAAGGCTGATGGAGGAAATTTGCAGCTGCTGGAGCAGTAATAATCTGAACATCTACTGTTATGGTAAGTTATACTCACCCAACTATACTGTGTTCATCATTTGATCACTGCTGCAGTAGCCTTAGCTACAAGGATAGAATACCATAGCTTATACTTACTGAGGGAGGGAAGGAAGGATGAGGGTCCAGGAGCCCACAGAGAATGGTCTTAGCAAAGTCTGCTCTAGACATGGAGAAGAAATCTAGTTTCTAGTGCTTTGCAAAGGTATGTACAGAGGATAAAGTTGCTGATTCTAGAGCAGTTCTAAAATCCATACTTTTCCAAAAAGCCAAGGACGAAACCAAGGCCCTGGCAGAGTAAGCCGTGACCCTGTCTGGAATTGCCTTATTTTGGGAGGCATAACAAAAGTTAGTAACATGAGACAACCATATGAAGACAGTCTGCTTTGACACAGGATGTCCCCTTTTCTTACCTTCTAACTTTCAAAAAAAAACCTCATAACTGCTCAGACTTTCTGAAAGTTTTAGTTCTGTCTCGATCATATCTGAGTTGTCAATGGACATCCAGAGCATGGAGAATCTTTTCTCGTTCATTTATAGGTTCTGAAAAGAAGATAGGGAGATGGATAGCTTTGATGAATGTAAACTTGGATGTCACTTTAAGATAAATAAGAATTAGTTCTCAAATAAACCATATCATGTTGAAAATTAGATAAGACTGGTTCACCCTAAGAGCTTGAGACTCAGATGCTTCTCTTGTAGAAATCAGAGCAATTAACTAAACTATCTTCCATGTTAAGAACCTCAAATCAGCCCAATGAGCTGGTTCAAATGGAGCAACTGTAACATTTTCTAAAATAAGGAGGAGCCACGTGTTTTCTTGGAGGCTTGCTATGCAACACTCTTTTTTAAAAAGTACCTTAATATGGGAATGTATTGAAAGGGGAGGATCCATGGACAGAAATGCTGAAATGGCCGACAAGGGTACCTTCACAGAGGAGTAAGAAAGGACAGAGTTTAATAACTCACACAGTACTGTAGAACCAGAGAAATACTAGCCTTAAGAGGGTCCTGGTTTGGTATTGGCACCAACTAGAAAATATTTTCCATTTGCTAATGTACAGTTTCCTAGTAGCAGGTTTCTTTGTCTCCTTAAAGAACTGCTGCATGCCCTCAGAAAATAGGCGCCTAAAAGGAATTAAGATTCTATGTTACAAGTAGTTAAGGTAGTTAAGGTCAAGGTGTTTCATGCTGGAGTGTATCAAACAACCCTTGTCTTGGGTGATTAGTTCCTGTCTGTGAGGAAGTGTGGTAATTGTCCTTTGGCATTTCCAAAAAGAAGCAAGAATCACTGCTACTTGGGCCAAAAGGTAGTCACCACAGTGGCCTTTAGAGAGTCCTTCTGTCTTTCGTTATGACACTGGATAACAGTCGAAAGGATGGAAAAGCATACAGGAACATTCCTGTCCAAAGAAATGAAAATGCATCTGTTTCCAGGCCTTCTTGCACAGAATTCTTGAATTTTGCCAGTTGATATTGTGAATGGAGGCAAATAGATCTATTTGAGGTGATCCCCCTATCGAGGATCAATTCCTGGAAGACAGTCCTGATAACATTTCCATTCATGAAGGTTTGTCCTGGTCCAGTTCTGCTCTTCTTAAACAAAGACAAAATTTTGCTCTGAAAGGATGTAGGATACCTGTAGATTAAGGCTGTTTCAAAAAACTATATCCCTGGCTATCATGGCTAAATTGCACAGAAGTTAGGATCTGGTTCTGTCCTGTTTGATTACATACCACATCACTTTGATGTTGTGGACCATAGATGATTGACAGAGTTGAGGACATTTATTACTGTCAACATCTCTTTTACATTTATGTGTTTCGACCTGTCCTTTTTGTTCCACTGATCCTGCTCCCCAAACAAAGTCTGAGGCATCTGTAGTTACAGACTGTGCTAGAGCTGGAAGGGAAAATTGGAGAACTATATTCAGATAAAACTGGTCTCTTCATCAAACCAGTTACTTTTTTTACAAACCCCAAAACAGAAGTCTGGAGGCACAGGGAACTAATCTAAGGGGGTGGCAAAAGCCAACACATTCTGGCTAGGCTTATAAATGCCTTCAGGCAGATAGCCTAGTACCTACCTATGAACCTATGAACCTATGAATGTTAGAGGATGTTCATGGTGGGACCATACTGATTTTAGATGTCAACTGAAATTTTTTTTCAAGTGGAGTCTGGCTATAGGAATCATGAGAATCGTGAATGGCATGAAATCTAGTATTCTGAGAAATTCCCTTGCTGAGGCTTTGGTCTGAGTAGAAAAACTAAGGAACAGATCTAGATATACATCCACTTTTTTCTTGGGAAAGAAAAGCTCTTTGAACTTAAGAACGTAGCAGACATCCCAGCAAAACAATCCTGTGGTAGAAAGTCAAACAAGACTATTGAATGTTCTCCTGAAACCCCAGTCTCAGTAGGAGATCTCTCACCCAAGTGAGAGATTCCTGATACTGAAAACGACTCTGCATCAGTAAGCAAGTCATCTATATAAGGAAAGATGTGAACAACTTGCATTCTACAGTAGGCTAAACTTGGAGCTAGACACTTTATAAATACCATTGGAGCAGTGGATAACCCAAAGGGTAGTGTAGAGAACTGAAAGTGTGAACCATTGTCAGAAAACCATTAGAAACATGTTAAATTGGGGTTGTTAGGAAAGTGATGATCAGCATCCCTTAAATCTAGGGTCACTAAAATACTTAAAGAGAGAAGGAGAGGTAACAGGTCGTGAAAGGATTAAATTTTGAACTTTGGAACTTTCACAAACTGGTTTAGAAATGAAAGATCCAAAACTGGTCTCCATATAGCTTCTTTCTTTGCTACCAGAAGCATTCTTGAATAACAACCTGTCCCTATTCAAGAAGGAAATACAGCTTCTATCATGCATGAGTTAGCAGATGCTGAATGACAGGAGGAAAAAAAAAGACGTTTGACCTGATGGATGAGAAGGAATGGCTTGAAAGTGAGGGAGATATTCCCACTGCAGTCATTATGCCTGGTGAATAACTCTCAGAACCCATTTGTCTGATAAAGTTTGTTGCCAAGAAGAAAAATGGACAGCCAGATTATGGGGAAGATATAAAGATATTCAGGCTGGGAAATTGGAACATTTTGTATATAGTCATTCAGACTTGCTGGAATGCATTTTTTTTCATAGGAGCGCCTTCATTCCTTTTGGAATCCTCTTGCCATTGTTTTTAAAAATCTGTTCGCCAGCAACTTGCTGTGTCTGCTTATTTTGCTTTTCATGAAATGGTGCATTGGTAATTTTAAAACCTTTGACAATTTTGAAGATGAAAGGCTGAAAAATGTGAGAAATTCCCTGAATCAGCTTCCTTCTTTCATTGTATGTGTTCAGGCTGTCTGCAGCAGATGAGTCCAAACACTATCACTCTGTCCAAAATGTTAGCTTTTACATCCTCAGGTAGGTTTTGTATATGCAACCAAGCAAACATTCTCATAACAGTTCCAGCAGCAGCAGCCCTGGAAGGGGTACCAGCCAAATCATGAGCACACTTTAAAGAATGTTTAGTCACTCAAGACACAGAAGTAGTGCGAAGATTTTTCTTCAGAAGAAGGAACATAAGCTATAATGTTCTTCATATTCTCCAAAGAAGCCAGCATGAATGTTAACATATGAGCTCAGCAGTTATGAATTCTAAAAATAAGCATGGCAGAAAAATAAACATTTTCACAAATCTTTCAAAGGCTTCCTCATCCTTATTGGGGGGGGGGGAAGGATTAGCATTAACCAGATGTTTAGCAGCAGCTGTGTTTACCGATGAAATCACTACTGGGTCTGATCTGGGGTTAAGAAAATAAAAACTTACAAGACTGAGGAACTTTATAACATATATCTGCTTTCTTATGGGCAGCAGGCTGTCTGTCAGGCAAGTTGCAGAAAGTAATAAAAACATATTCCAGTCATAGAAGAACAGGGGGATCTGGTGTAGGTTCAATAAATTCCAGTGGTAATTATTTAGAATATTTTTTTAGAGACAGTGGAATCCCATTATGTTTCCACTGAAACAATTGATTCATTCTGGATAAGGTTTCAGGAAAAGAAAATCCTTCTAAGGAACAATCAGAAGAAATACTTTCCGCAAAGTGAGAATCAGATACCCAAGGAGAGAAAGCAGAAGCTCTTCCAGTTACAATTATTTTCCTGTTCAATATCCTGAAAATCTTCAGACATTGAAGAATTTATTTTTTTCTTACTAGTAACACCAGAAATTAAAGGGTCAAGAGCCTGAACTAAACCCTGAGCCAAGTTCAAAAAATCACTACTGCCAAAATATCAGAGATGGGATGAAATCTGTCTAACTTTCTGCTTCTTTTAGATAGGAATTTCTATAGAGGCAGACTAACGTCTGACAGACAAATCCTCCCTAGTGACAGGCATTCCAGTCTAGCTAAACAAAATGGTATTTCCTACTCCTTCCTCAAGATGAGTAAGAGTAGTTCTTCCTTGTCTGCCAAGGGCATTCCAGCAGCTGCAGAGGATATGTCTAATCCCTATGGTGACTTTAGAGACTACACCAGAAGGAAATGATGTATGGTCCAAGGATCCAGAACTGGCCACAGAATAGTCACCCATCTGCAGAAGAGAGAATTGTAGTTTGCTGAAGTGGTAAAAGCTGCTTAGAAATTGTCTTCATTTTGTCACCTGAAAAGGGAAGGACCAAGAAACCAATAGATTGTCATATGGAGGAAGCCAGAACTGATGTCTGAATCCCAGATAGCAGTAGTCAGGGAAACATGTAAGTATTAAAAAAGTAGATTTTTTTTTTACTTAAAAACACAGCTTAAAGTATTTTAAATACCCACCCCAGCCTCCAAAATTACGTTAACATATTTTAGTTAGGGAAAACAAACTTAAACTAAGTTTTAACAATTTTTTCCACAAAAGTAAACATTTGTGCTTCACAGTAAAAAGAGACTAAAAGTCTAATAACAGTCTTTTTAAACACTTTTTACTAGCTTCAAATATATTATTCTCTCATAAAAATAATATGTGGAAGGTTTATTTCAGTGAAAGGAAATTATCTGCCCAGTGATGGAAAACAGATAGCTGACCATTAATCCTTAAAAGCCCACAGGAGGTACAAGCTTTGGCAGCAGGAATGCTCTGAAGGGCTTAGTGCCCATATCATTGTTTTTCTTAAGTACTGCTTGAGCTGACAATGGTTTGGGCATGTGGAAGGTGCCCTTAAGCTTTTAGAGCCAGCTGGCTATTATTTCCTTTTCAGGATATAACCCATATAGCTAAGACAACTGCATCAGTGATTAGATTATAAACATTGTCCATTATCTGACATTTCAAGTAATAATCAACTTCACAGTTCACCTAGTCCTTCTCCTATTGGCTAAGTAGCACCCTGGTGGTCATACAGATAAAATCAATACTGCCAAGTATCATTTTCAGACTGAATCTCTGTGAAATACATGTATATGTAATGTTGTGAAGTTATTGAAGCTTGTCTTACATGCAATGCAGTGTTTCATTTGGTGTGTTGCCTGACGAGAACTGCAGATAAGTATGGACTCTTAGATTCATCAGGATGAGGCTTGTGGAATACCAAATGAAGGAACAACAAACACCTTGATTTCCACTGGTCTGAGCTAACATTTATACAATATGGTGTGAGGATTACAAAGAAAATATCACAGATCTCTTATAGGATGCCCTGAACCTCCTTCCCCCAATTGCTCATTTTTTTCTCAGTACCCATGCAAACAAATTGTTTTTTTGTATATCAATAAAATTCACAAAGAAGGTAGATTGCTATAAGGGCTGCAGTATGTGCTGTTTGCCTTTGTGACCACATATACCCAAGCACATTCAATGTCACACCATCAATTATGTATGTGTTATGAACTTTGCATAACACTGTTTTTAAGAGTCTCTATATTAAATGCTCATCTCTTACCATTAGTTTATAACATCTAAGTGTTATATACAGGCTCACAACAAAATCATTTACTTTGTGCTTTTTAACATTTGCATAGAGCAGGCATAAAATGCTATATCCTTTCCTTTTTCTGTAACATGTCTTATTTATGCACATTGAGTTTCAGTTGTGAATCATTCATATGCAATGTTTCTAGTATGAGCAGTTACCTTATGTCTTGCTTAGAACATGTAAGAGTCAATGCTAATGTTTTCTGTTTAAGAGTGATTCTTTCAAGATGATTCATAAGAGAAGTTAACAAAAATAAATAGGTACAGTGCTGAGGAAAGGGAATTGCTGTGTCAATTTCAAAATCCCCAAACATTGTTTATTTTATACTTTGTTGACAAGGTTAGCCCCACTAGACTAATGCCCTCTTTTCAAAGGGGAGACTCTGTGGTATTCATGCTTACTAGGAACATTTGACCAGGGCACCATGGAACTTCCCCCACTCTTTTCACTGTAAGGAGGAATGCTTTTGCTACTGCACTTACTGCTTCTGTTCCTGGCACAGAGACAGCTAGGAAAAGCTGTGCAGTAATGGAGGGAGAAGAGAGTTGTTCTGTTGGTGATCGCAATGTAGTTCTGCCAATCAGACAAAAACTATTGAAAATGAGTATAGACAGTGCAAACAGTATGACTTTAAACTTCAGGATTTTTAAGAAGTTTTTGCAACTGAAATTGCTTCTGGAAGTTTGCCTGATAAAAAAATGGTTGTTTTATTAAACAAAAGTGATCCTGGAGAAGAGTCTGAGATTTTGTGATTAGATATGATTGCAAAGGTTTTTGGAATGGACAGTGAGTTGGGTGGAAAGGAAATGAGTAGTGAGTTGGATGGACATGAAGTTACATGTGGGATGCAATCTGAAAAATCATATGCTGATGGAGTTGGAAGAACAAAAGGTACTGTAAATATCATTAAAAAGAAAAAAAGTTTGTTCAGATAAGAAAGAAAAAACAATAAACAGATATTTTGTGTGGGATAATTTAGTGTTACTTTTGGGTTTCAAAGTAAAATACATTAGATCATTGACTAATTTGTGGAAAGAGAAATTTTATGACTTAACATTTGACTCTGAACACTTAATGGAAAGATTTTTGTGTAATTGTAAAAAAGAAGGACTGTTACCCGGGGAATAAAATTATATTTTCCAGGCAAGTGACTTGGTTAAAAAAGTGCTTGCTCAATTTTGTATTGATGAAATTGAGTTAAATTATATTATCTTTTTTTTATTTATGTGTTTTTCAAATTCAGATATTGTGAAAGTTAAAGATAAAAGGGATATTTGAAAGGGGGTGGCAAGTAGATATGAAAAAGATATGATAAAATATTTACCAAATGTTATATATGTAGATGGTAACAGTGGAACAATCAGCTATATGAGACAGCCAAAAACTTTTTTTTGGTGGGGATTTCACTCATCTGATTAACGACTGTACAAAAACAAGATGTAATCAATGTAAGGAAAAAGATCATATAATGAATAAGTGTAAAGAGGAATGTAGAATATGCAAAAGTGAAGGGCATTTTTGGTTTGATATTTTGAGCAGAATAATGAAGAAAGTATGCAATGTCTGAAAGTAATGAGGAAGTGGGAGAGGTAGAAAATGTGTTAATGAAAACGGGGATGAAGTAATAAAAGATACACCAAGAGGATGAAAGCAATTGTACTGAGAGTGTCAAAAATGAAGAAGAAACTGAAAGTGATAAGTCAGATGTTTGTGAAGGGAGAATAAAGGATGTTAGGAAAATAAATTAATAGGTGCTATTGTAAAAATGAGGTAAAGAAGATTTAAAAATATATTGCCAAAGATTAAAAAGAAAAGTAAGGAGTAGTTTTAGATGTGCTTTAGTTAATTAAAATATTGAAAAATCTGATTCTGAGGATCTACAATTGTTGTACATAAACTTAGAAAAGTATTCAAATGGGGAAAGAATAAAAATGGCAAAATAAAAAAAATTAAAATACTTCCCTTAAACTTAAAAAGAAGGAAAAGTAATAATTTTAGAGTGCTTTCAGTAAATGTGAATAGTATTAGTAATATTATAAGAAGGATATGGATACTGGAATGGTGTGCAAAATGTGATGTAGATATTATTCTTATATAGCATGTAAGATTCCCAAAGAGTGAAGAAAGATGGCAAACAGAAAAATTGTGGGGTGGAACTATAATATGGCATTTAAGAAGTGAATATTGTTATGGGTGGCTGTATTGTGTAAAAAGAGTAAAACTAGTAGATATGATGTGGAAAGTTTAACTGTTGTGAATGTGAGGTGTAGAGGATATATTTATAACATTATAGCATTATATGTATATACAAATGGCAAGAAAAGAGAGAATCTGTTTCATCAAATATTAGATTATATGATATTTAACATGAAAGTTATTGTTCCAGGGAACATTAATTATGATTTAAGGAAAAATGTAAATAGAAAGGGAAAGATGTTAAAAAAATACAAGAAGTGATAAAATGTGATAAGTTAGCTGTGTGAAATAAAAGTCAATGGAATTACAGAAAATGGACAATTACATCTGAAATTGATTTTTTGTACTTTCAGAAGGTTTGTGTATAGCAGATGGTGATACAGTAGAAAAAGGTTTTTCAGATCATTTAGCAATATGGATGGAGGTGATGGAAGAAAAGAAGTATATTAAAACAGCAAAGGGTATAAAAATAATAAATGAGAAATTGTGAAATGAATTTGGAGAATGAGAAGGATTGCAGTTATGGAAGAATCATACAACCATGAAGGACATTTATAAAAACTTGTCTGAATGGTGGACTGAATTTAAAAAGAAGTATAAAAAGTGTTTTGTTTTTCTAATGGCAGGATGATGTGAGAAAGGAAGATAAAGTGTAGTATGGGAAGATGTACAGAACTGTATTGGACAATTTATTTATGGATACAAGAGGGTATTGTGATACAGAAAAGGATATATATATATATATATATATATATATATATATATATATATATATATATATATATATATATACACAAAAGAAACTTAGAAAAAAAACAAGACATTACTGTTTAAACAGAGATAATATTTACAAGGAACAATGTGTTTGCATATTTGGACAAAATAGTAAAGGGTGATATTAGTATAATGAGGTAAATGAAAAATGTAAAAAAATAGGTAAAAAACACAAAATCAGGTTGTGAGTATTGTTGCATTGCATGTAGAAAATATGCATAAGAGCAAAAAAGAAATAAATAAGAAAGAATGGAAAGCAAAAAAAAAATCAGGAACAAGTTATGAAAGAATTTGAAAAATAAATTATTAGTGAATTGGATGTAGTACTTAGGAAAGTGAATGCTGATTCTGTATCAGGTCCTGAAGGTATAGGGGTATGAAATATACAAGAAATTAAGGGATTGGTAAAGAGAGTGTTTTGTAAACATTTTGAATGAATATTTGAAAGACGGGTTTGTTTATGAAGAGTTATATGTTGGGATATTAAAATGTATATGGCAGAAAGATGAAAATAATGAAATAAGTTGGAGACCTATCACATTCAATGTTACAGATTGCTGCATTTTATGAGAATAACGCAAAGGAGAATAGAAGGAAGGTAAAGAACACTATGGAAGAAAGTATATATGGTACAGAAGAGAAGGGATGCCAGAAATTATTGTTGGTTCAAGAAATTTTGGACGATATTATAAATAAAAGGAAAGATGTGAAACTTATGGTAGGTGACATTAGTAAGGCAGGACATGATACTTTGTGGGATGTTATGGAAAACTATGGAATAGATAATAGAATTAGGAGAGTGGGTATGTCAGCATATCAAAATAGAATGACAGTGTTAGTGAACTGGTAGCTGAGTAAAGAAATATGCATGAATTGTGGTATAAGACAAGGATGCCCCATGAGTGGGATATTGTTTTCATTAGTAAAAAATGTGGTAGTCAGTGAAGTAGCTTATACAACATGAATTATGCTAGATATGTGATGCAAAAGAAAGTGATGATTCCAGTAGGTTTGACATATCCAGATGATATAGTTGTGGTTGCAAAGAATAAAATGTGGATGAGGGAAGTGCAGTTTGTCTGAATGGATGTTTAAAGGAAATGGGAAAGACCTTGAAAATAGATAAAAATAAGAGTTTGGGTGGTGTGCTGAAAAGTGGGGGAGGGGGTGTATTTTTCAATAAATGAAATGCCTTTGCTTGAGATAAAATTTAGAAAATGTATGTAGTTATGATGCAATAGGATAGGTTGATAAAAGGAATGAAAAATGTGGAGGACTTAGAGATTAGCATTCACAAAAAAAGGTTTATCTGGTGAATTCTGTTTTAATGTGAAAATAACATATATGTCAAATGTTTACCCCATCCCAGAAAAATAAGAAAAAGAAATTGTGCAATTAGTGTTTTTTTTTCATAAGGGGTTCAAGATTAAACTCAGTGAAAAGACATGGGCTGTTTATCAGTGAAGGTGAATGAGAATTTGGATTATTGAATCCAGTTGTTTATTCTACTTCTTTAAACTTGTATTAAATACTAAAGTGGGTAAAGAAAGAAAATGAAAAATTAATAGTGAAAATGTTTAAATATAAGTACAAAATTTGGGGGGAGATAATGAGAATAAGAAAAAGTCATAATGATTATATAAAGAAGACATTTAAAATTATCAAGAAAAATACTAAGAAGGAAAATGGAAATTGATGATATTGAGAAGGATAAAAGTGTGTGGTATAATAATGTGATGAAACAATATTATTATGTAAATCCATAGGAAATTTTACCAGAAGTGATAAAAGCCATTAAAGTAAGGAAAACGTAGCATACTAAGATTGAACAGTGTTACGATTTTCTATGGAGACTGGTCATAAATCAATTATGTAAAGGGGAATATGCAATATAATAAAGTTTTAAGAGTGTGGGTTTTTTGTGTAGAGCTTTTTTAAATATAAAAGAGTGGCTAAACTCTGAAAAAAGTTGTCTGAAGAAACATTTTTGAGAATATTAATGATGCAAAAAATATAGATATGAATATGATTATGTATAGATATAAAAAGAAGAAAGAAAACATGAGAAGGGTAGATACGAATTAATGTAATATGCATTATTTGGAATGAAATACTGAATGAAATTTTGTCTAATGGGAAATGGATATTGGCTGACATATTCTGAAAAATTAGATTATGGTTGTGGAAGAAGGAGTGGGGGTCAATTATGGAAGAAGAAGAATGATGATGATGTATGGGAATGTGCAGACATATACCTGTAAACATGTAAATACTGGTTTGCTTATTTTGTATTAATTAATTCAAACCCGCATTTGCGCGGTTTTACACAATTTTGCGCATAGCGCAGCATCGGGCAGCGCTGCTTAAACGGGTTTAAAGTATTCCCGGCTCCACAAAGTCTGCTCTTCACTTTTTCCCTTAGAACTGTTCTAAATCTCAAAGTAAACACTATATTTTCATTCTAAAGCCCTGCAGTTGCTCTTATAAGTAATCTTATAAGTAAGCACTAATAAACTAAAGCACTACACCCTCTTATACTCCCTTTAAGTACTTGGCTCCCTATTGGTCCTTTTTGATCAGTCAAAAAGTGGTTCCTTATACTATTCTGGCATGTCCAAAAGTCAGTTTCAGATTTACTCTCCAGTCCAGCTGGTGAATCTGGGAATCTTGAGGCAATGTTACAACTGCCTTATGTACAAAGACCACCCTCTCCTCCTCCCAACAAGCTCAAATATATGTGAGAGATGCAACTATATAGCCAAACTGGAGGCTGAGCTCTCTCAACCCAGTAGTGGCGCAGTCAGTCAGGAGGAGAAGGTAACCACGCACACCACAAATCCAGTCTCACATAGACCTATCGCAACAGCAAACCAAACACATAAACACACAAAAAACATACTCGGAGGCTCTAAATAAAAATCTGCCCAAGCAGCAGAGACCTCCAAAGCAGACATCCAAGCAACCGCTACCCCACAACAATACCCATGTATCACATAGTTCACAAAGTCAGTGTGCCACACAGTCACAGCCCTTAAGGCTAAACAACACACCTAATACACTTGTAATAGGTGACTCTATTGTCAGACACACTGACGTCCCACTCACCAGGCTGAACAAGGAGGAGGTCACTGTAAGCTGCCTGTCGGGTGCCAGGATCTGCCACATAACACAAGCACTCAGGTCACTCCAAAGCAAGTACAAATATGACTCCATCATTGTCCATGCTGGTGTGAATGACCTGAGACGTACCTCCCTGGACTACATGAAAAGAGACATAGAGGAGCTCTCTGATCATGTAGCCCAGGCCGGTATGACCCTGACCTTGAGTAGCATCTTACCCGCACCAAGAATGATGCCACAGTATGAAGACAAAATTATCAATTTTAACAATTGGCTAAAGTATTAGTGTCATTCAAAGGGGATCCAGTGTCTGTCAACCTGGGATGACATGCTCGACAAGCCACATTGCTTCACTGGGGATGGCTTGCACCTGTCACCCCTGGTCTTTCGAATATTGGCTAAGGCTCTTGCCACCCCCATAGTGTCTTTTTTAGGCAAGGCTCAAAAGACAAAACCACCTCCATAGACAACACAAGGAAAAAGAAACTAAAGGTAATGCTGCTCAACACCAGAAGTCTAGACCTCAAGATGCATGCACTCGAGGCTCTACTCAGTATGGAGAATATCGATAGCTCTGCAGTAACAGAAACCTGGTTCAAGGCTCCTGAGAGCAGCCCAGCACTACCAGGTTATACCTCATACCATGCTTTTTGGCCCCAAAACTCGGACCGAACCACAAATGGAGGGGGAGTACCCATATTCATCAAAGATACCCACACCTCCAGGTTAGTGGCATTGCACGAAGCATCATAGACCATCCATGTGCAACTAACAGTGGGTAAAACTGCCTTTCAGTTTGTAGCCTGCTACAGACCACCCTACCAAACTCAGGAACCCCACTCAGCTTTCCTGAGAACACTGGAGAATATGAAGGTCTCTCCAAACACCATCATATTGGGTGACTTCAACTACCCAAACATAGACTGGTAGGACTACTCAAGCCCCAACACCCTCGCCCAACGGTTCCTAGAATTTATAAACTCAAATGCTATGGAACAACTGGTCACCACTCCCACAAGAGGGGAAAACATATTGGACCAGATCATCACCAACATGGGGACTCTATGTTCCATACCAGAGGTATACCCCTCATTGGTAAGATCTGACCATAAATTAATCTCACTGGACATCCATATCCCTTCCCCACCCCCAGCCAAGGAAACCATGGTGAAGAACTTCTCAAAAGCAAACTTCACACTTCTCAAAACCGAGGTGGAATCCTTCAAAGCCCCCGGGCCAGTGGAAAATATGGCCCAAACCGCAGAATCCTTTACAAAAGCATTCTATGGATACCTACAGGAATGCATGGATCATGCTATCCCAAATAAAACCAGGACTCACTCCTTCAAAGGCAGGAGACCTGTCTGGTGGACCCCAGCCATAAATAAACTATACAACAGAAGGAGGAAGCTACTACATGATAGAGCAAAATCCCAAAAAGGAAGGCATCTCTGATCAGTACTAGCAAGAAACTACGATCCCTCATAAAATCATCTAAGGTCAGCTTCGAAAGAAAAATTGCACAAGACGCTAAAGATAATCGCAAGGCCTTCTTTAGTTATGTCAGGAACTTGGGTGGTAGCTCCCAGATATGCTCTGAGTTAGTGCAAAATGACAAAAAATACACTGAACCCACAGGTATTGCCAACATCCTGGCAGACAGGTTCAGTGCAAACTCCCCCCTTCCCCCCAAAAGAGCAAATGTCTATCCCAACAGAGTGTAGCCTCCCTGACATCACAGATGTACAGGTGAGAGCTGCCCTCTCCAAAGCAAAAAACAAAGCATCAATGGGACCGGACGGTGTCCCAGGCTGCATCTTACACGAGCTCCAAGAAGAACTGAACCCTCACATAAAGTCACTGTTCATTCTCAGCCTTACTACAGGATATGTACCCAAGGAATGGCGTACAGCAACAGTGGTCACACTCCACAAAGGTGGTGCCACAACGGACCCCGGAAACTATTGCCCTAAAAGCCTGACTAGCCTGGTCTGCAAAGCTATGAAGTGTATCATCATGGAACTCATAAACAAAGACATTGGGAACCTCCAAACACTGGATCCTACCCAATTCAGCTTTGTTAAGGGCAGATCTTGCCTCTTGAACCTGGTTGACTTCTTTGAAACAGTCACCAAGACCATAGATGAAGGGAAGGTAGTCCACACAGCCTACCTGGACCTTGCAAAAGCCTTCAACACAATACCCCACTCAGGCATCATAAATAAGCTCACCAGCATAAATATCAACCCCTATGTCACAAGATGGGTTGCAAACTGGCTCAGGGGTAGAACCCACGTGGTCAGAATTGCAGGTGCCATGTCAGACTCTAAACCAGTTACAAGTGGCATCCCACAAGGCTCAGTCCTGGGACCTGTCTTGTTCGGTATACATTTCTCTGAGGTACAGGCTAACACAGGAGGACTATGGCTGACCAAGTTCGCAGATGACTGCAAACTGGGTGCAGTAATCGACTCGCCGACTGACACAAGCATCCTCCAAAAGGGTCTCACAGAGACGGATAACTGGTGCCAGAGCCATGGCCTAAAGCTAAATGCCAAAAAATGCATAGTCATCCCCTTTGGGAAAAACAAAGTGCCCACAAATTACCACATAGGTGGTAATCCATTAAGTACGGACGAAGTAATTAGGGATTTGGGGACCCACGTAGATAGCAATCTCTCCTTTGACAATCACATTGCCGGAGTGATTAGAAAGACCTTAGATATAGCCCACCTTATCACAAAAAGGTTCACATCTAGCTCAAGAGAGGTCGTTGTGCCCCTCTACTCATCACTCATCAGGCCCATAATTGAATACAATGCCCCATTTCGGATGTACCTTACCAGACACCTGCAGCAACTGGAAAGACCCCAAAAGTACCTCACCAAGAGGATCAAGGGACTCAAACAGATGCCCTACGCAGTTAGGCTAAAGAAACTCCAGCTCTACTCAGTTGCTTACTGCCTACTCAAAGGCGATCTGTACCTGACGTATAAAGCCATGTCCAAACCAGAATTAATGAACATGCTCCAAATCAGGAAATCAAAATCCCTTAGAGCTACACGTTCCAGGGACTTAAACCTCTGCACAGAAATAAATAGCACATGCTGGAGGGACAGATTCATATCCCAGAGGCTCCCCTCACTCTGGGACAAAATCCCAATCCATCTTAGGCAGAGCCCCTCAATGACCCTCTTCAAGAGAAATCTTGATGAGTGGATGAGAGATCGTAGGTTTACCCCTGGGATCTCTTCTGTTTCCCTACTATACAGAGGCACAGTCAACTAATCTAAAAGGGTGGCGAAAGCCAAACACACTCTGGCTAGGCTTATAAATGCCCTAGGGCAGATAGCCTAGTATCAACCTATGAACCTTAATGGATACCTATTCTTTTTGATAAGTGCTATCCAATCTTTCACATCCACTTGAGATACCACCAACTCAGGCAGATGGGGCCTCACTTTAATGTCTCATCTGAAGGATGGTGCATGTATGACTGTAGTATCCATTTTATGATCCACTGCACTGGAAACCCAACTACTTAATGTGGGAATAGAACCCAAAGCTTTCTGCACCATAGCTGAGTGTGGTACCTGTTGAGCTACTGGGACTGGAAACATCTGTATTAGTACATAGGTGATCCATGTAAACAATAAATCAGGGATCATATTCAATCTAAACTGCTTGTAGTAACATCAGGCATACAAGCTGTCTTTGCTTATAAGGTCTTGGAATGTAAAAGGGGTTAGATTGGCTACTTGAGAAGAGGATGCCAGTATAGTGCATTTCATATTATATGGTCCTCATCAGAACCTAATTGATTTTCAGTGTTATTAGATACTACCAGCATGACAAATAGGTTAATAACAAGCTTGTTCCCAGTATTAGGAAAATGCTGCCAGTTTTAAATGTGATCTTAGTCCTTTTAAATAAGTATGGAGCATCTCTGCTGTACTGGAGTTGGCTGCATTAATGAGGAGAAATCAATACATTTGCAGCACTGTACTCTTGTTGATACAATCCAATTGCAAACCATGTTTTTTGTCTTACTCAAGGAATGTGCTAGTTTTTGAGGAGGTGAAAGAAAAAAGAAGGCATGGCAGATTTTTCTTTGAGGGGAAAGTGCCAGAACTAGTTTTGGGTAATATGGTACATAAATGCAGGTTTTCATTATACAGGCTGTAAGACAAAAGATGTTCAAGATACCTATACAAAAATTAAATTGCTTACTGTCTGGGTTTTTTGACAAAAAGATGCAACTTGCCCACAACTGTGCCTCATAGTCAAATACTTTAGTGGTAGCTTCGTTGTTCGCCATAGTCTGCCTCGAGTGAGAAGCAGGAATGATAAATGGTAATAGCAAGCCGTCAAGAATTACACTGATAACTTGGCAAATATTAAGCTGTGTACCTGTCAATATGCATTCATTTAAATTATCTTAAATGCTTCTCAAGAATAACTCCACTTCTTCCTTAGTTACTATGGCAAACTATTAGAAAAACAAGTGTCTTAAATGATTATTTAAAAATTATGCATAGCTTGCTATTAATTAATAGCTTTGCATCTGATTATTGTATTATTTATTATTTCTATCTAGTGATTAGACACAATCTATTTTTTCTAGCACAGCCTGACAGTGTAATTCTTGACATTGCAGGCTTGATTATGAATGCTACTTCTCTTGACAGTGACCTGTTAAATTTAATTCTACCCTATAAGAATTCTACACTTGAGCGTGCTCGGAATACTAAGAATTCAATCTTGTAGTCAGGTAAACAGAATTTTGCAATTAGCAAGTGAACCAATTTCTTTTGCAGAAATTGCTTATTTAGTTACTGAAGATATCCCCTCATCCAGATGACTTTTGTTGGCTCAATTTCTAATCTGCAGTGATCACAAAAATAGCAAATAAGTGTCTAGGATGCTATTGGATGAATTATATTTAAGTTATTTACAATTTCAATTTGTTTACTGTTCAGCTTAGACTTACCTACCTATGGTTCTCCATGTTGCTGCTTTTTGGCAAGTGCTAATCTAGGAATCTTTGTGGATTATTTGTACCCACCCTTCAGAAAATCATGGAGATTGTTGGCTTTGGACTGCTTTGGGGATTGCAATGTTGCATGCCAATTGTCAAGAAATCACGTGATATTCTGAAAGTGGCTATTATGTTTTCATCAATAGCAGGATCAGTTACTGTCTTTGCTCCCTGAAATTGATGGCATGCTTGGACACCTGGCACAGATATCCTTTAAGTTGGCCAGAATTAGCCATAGTAGCTTGAATCTGCATACTTTCCTGGACCTTGGGGATGTCAATATTTTCTACTGCTGTGTTCCTGGTTTGAAACCACCTTGATTACATCAGCTGTTACATTGCTGCTTCAAATTAGCAAATTTATAATTGTTTTTTGCCTGAACTGTATGTTGCTTACCTGAATTAATTTGAAACAGTATTTTTGGCTTTCACAATTATTCTTTTGTGTTCTGTAAAGATTTGCAACTCTGATATATGAAGAAAGAATGAATCAATGGTCACATTCAGGAGCAGTTTTATAACAGCACTGGTATGTTTTTGACTGCCTGTCACACACTAATTATACTATATGTAGTGATTCAAAAATGTTTCTTCTGAAGATTATTCAGACTTTTTGTCCTTTGGGACATAGCCTTGCATGTTATACTAGATTTTTTTTCTCAGAGTATAGTCATACTGAATAATAGTAGTAAAAAGAAAAGAAAAGGTGGTGGGAGAATTCAATGCACGACCTCACTTGTGATACCAAAATATTAGTGGGTGAACAATCCAATGCTTGGTGAATTCTGCTTCACAATGATAGGAAGAGCCGACATCGAAGGATCAAAAAGCGATGTCGCTATGAACGCTTGGCCGCCACAAGCCAGTTATCCCTGTGGTAACTTTTCTGACACCATACTGAATAATAACTGTACACTATATTTTATATATTTTTTTTTATTTGCAGTACTTTGATGATGCACAACATGCTTAGGCTTAAGCATTGAAATATAACTGAAACTGAAGCTTTATGTTCACCTACAGTTTGACCCTTTAGTTTCATAGGTATATATTTTTGCTGCCAAGCTTATATATATCTATTAGCCTTGAAGAATGCTGAATGCCAAACCAGCATGCTGGTATTCCCTAATACACACTTACACACAGAGATAGATAGATAGATAGATAGATAGATAGATAGATAGATAGATAGATAGATAGATAGATAGATTGATAGATAGATAAATATATAGGTATCTATTATGGATACAGTTGTTCTAAAAAGAAAAACTGCTTAATGTAAGTCCCAGTCTTTTTGTTTAAACAGCTGTAGTCCTTTCTGCAATGTTGCTGTAACTCTGGAAATTATTGCAATTGGCTAAGGGGGTATGGATGCTATAGCCTACTCTAAAACTCATTTGAAGGTCACAACAATGCAATTGTATAATGCTTTGATCATTTTCTCTGTTATTGATATTTACTTTTAGCATTTGGCTTCCCAATATGCTGTTAACTTTCCAGATGTGTTTTTTTTTTTGCATGTTGACTTTCTAAAAGAACCAAACCTGAAATTAACTTGTAGACCAGGTAGTTATCATCTGTAAGGAAGACACAATAAACAGGATACAATGAAGTCCTGCATCTAATCTGTGTAGCTAAGTTTTCCAAACCTGTGTTTGTTGTAATAAGGAGTTATATTGCTGCAGGTAGCTTGTTGGATGGTTACAGAATGCAGCACTTTATTTAATGAAGAAGCAGGTCAGTGCTGCATAAAGTCAGTTAATAATTTCTCCAAAGTGACTATCATGATATTTAGAATAAGATGGGCTATAAAATATGACATTCTGACTTTGGTTCATATATACTGGTCAGAGCTTAAATCGTTAGCTACAATTGGCCAGACAGCTGTAAAGATGGTGTCATTTTTATGAATTCACCATTCATTTTGCAATCAGAATTCATGTGCTTTTTGCTAAGCCTCATGATACTCCATTTGCTGTCATTAAAGGTGAAGTCATTACTACTGTACCAGGTGTGAATTTTAGACCACCTTTGAGAACTTTTCCATCTTTTATTTATGTAATTATGTTGCTCATATGCAGTCATCAGAATATCTGTCTACCCATTACAGACCCCTGTAGGATACCACTGTTAACCCTCCCTAGGATAGACAGGTAGCCCTAAACATTGGCTTACTCTGCCTATTCCTTAAGTTGTGTTTTCCCATTGCACTGCATTAAATTGGCATGCATTTTATTAATTTCATAGGTTCATATGTGTTTACTAGGCTAACAAACACAATGGACCTTTTAAGCCTGGCCATGGATCCCAAATCACTCACAAGTTCTGATACCCTTGATAAGTGTAAGCAGGGGCTTGGGAGATGAAACATTTACAGGTTGCCTGTGTCCATTAGAGACATAGGTGCCAAACCAGAGATGAATTTCCTGTTCCTCATCCAATTGTCCAAGTTATACTTGAATTGGGTAAAGGAGGAACACTGTTTCACATGGATGGGAAGTCTGTTCCAGAGAAGGGGTAGTCTCTGGGATACATACCTGTCTCTCTAGCAGGTCCTATTTAGATCACAAACAAGGTTTAATTCCTTAGAATGTGTAATTCTGATGCTGTTTGTTGTGTGGATATGCAGAAGGTCCATCAGACTGGGGTCTGGCAATGCCCTGTATGTCAGGCATAGATCTGCATTCAAAGGCCTGTAGGAGACAGAATACGGTGATAAGGCCTTGAGGTGGTTTGCATAGGACATATTACCAATGCCCTGTATTCTTTTAGTGAGTCACTTCTGTGGACATTCCAGTTGTTGGCTATGCCTGGTTAGGTACATACCAAAGGGGGCACTGTACTCAATGATAGGTCTGATGAATGCCGAATACAGTGGAACAATGACTTCCTTGGACTTAGATGCCATACCTTTGCTTATAGGTTGCACAGCATGGAATGATTTCCTCACTAGTGTAAACACGTGATGGTCAAAGACTAGATTACTGTCTATGTCTGTCCCAAAGTCACTGACTACTGGATCAGCTTTAAGGGGTGTGTTACCAATATGATAGTTACCAGGGATAGATGACGTCTTGAAGGACACTATTATGCATTTCTTGGCATTTAGCTTTAGTCCATGGCTCTGGCATCAATTGTTTGCCTGTGTCAGCCCTACCTGGAGAACATTTGTGTCGGTGTGGGGTTCAATGACAGTTCATATTTGCAATCATCTGCAAATTTAGTCAGCCAGAGACCACTGACATTGGCCTTGACTTTTGAGAAGTAAATGCCAAAAAGGAGCAGTCCAAGGACTGATCCCTTGTCAATTATTTCCTTATATCAGTAATGTTGAATAACTTATCAAGTTCGAGGTAAGCACTATACACTGTCAGTCCTTCATCAAGTTTTGCTGTTACTGCTTCAAAAAATGTCCAAGCTTTAAAAGGTAAAATCTACCTTTAAGAAAATGCAAGCTGTTCTGTATCTAACAGAAGTAGGTCACTATGTCCCCAATTGTGACTCTCTCTCTCTCTCTGATTTTACATAAAATATCAGTAAGGCTGCTAGATCTTAAAATGTTTAAGCCTAATGAACCCCCCCTCCCCATTGTGAATTTGCATCACTGAAGCACATTGTCACAGATGAGGGATGTGGCTGCATACTAACATTTTATTTAACATGATTGGTAGGGGAAGGTCAGGTTTTCCTTGATTCTGTGTAAGAAGACACCAGATATGTCAAATGATCCCATGAAATCTGAGCTTTTAAGTTTATTTGTGTTAGAGGTTATCAGAGTTGAAATAAAACTGGCATCTCCCCTTGTCTCAGTCAAGGCCTGTCTTAGCAACTGCAGGGTCCAATATGTGCTTCTCTACAATTTGCCATACCTCATCTCTAAAAAAAATGCATGTTTATATAGAAATAATGCTGCACTGCACTACAAACAGATTGTCATTTGCCAATTTCACCCCTAACACCTCGTGCCCAGGGTGATTGCACCTTTACCCTACCCTAGTTATGCTTCTGTTTTGAAGCCCCCAAACCATAACAACACCGCTTAACTTCTTTACTCAAGAATTATGAACAAAAGCAAACATAATGGGGGAACAAATGACCAAAGTCAGGGACATTTTTAAATAGTACTATAATTCACTTAAACATTTAATAAATGAATGGGTATTGCAACACCATACATTTTCTGAGCAATATGAAGAGTAAAACTTCAAAGCCTGGCATTATTGACTGACTGCGATTTTTTTTTTCCTTTGGCCTTCAAAATGAACATATTTTTCTTTGCTCCTGAAGTTGTCAATGGTTGCAATCAATAGGTGCCACTGGTGTGGGAATACAGCATGCCTTTCAACCTCTTAGTGGAAGAATTCTGGACAAAACCCAAAATAATGAGGAGTGGGGGACAAATACCCTTAAATAAATGAGAAATATGACCAATGTCTATCTTTATTTAGCACTTTCAGTCTTCAATGATTTGTGAAAAACCCACAAATTTTATGAAGAACAGACGAAAGATATGAACAAAAATCTCTGTGAAATTATGGACATTTCAGAGGTATAGAGTGCTATACCTGCATTTGTTATTGTAATGCTAGTATTTTAACAAATTCTGGTATTGCATTTGCAGTCACAGCTAAGTGTTGGTGCATTCAGCGTAAAGTAGATTGACTATGCCAAGTTGCTTGTTATATTTGTATCAAGCATCTTGTTACAGTTTTTATGTAGAAAAACCTTTTATTTTTGTTGTTCTTTAAAGTGAATACTTTTTTTTGTTTTAACTAGGTCTCTAGCAAGTGCACGGCCTCCCTTAGGTGTGGGGCCCTTTTGCACCCAGTCTGTCCAATCAGCCTAAGGCTAGCCATGGTCTCTGTGGAACTCTGATGAATGCCTTTTTATATATTTTTCTGTAACTATGTTCAGTACATATGGTGCATATGTTTGTATATACATAGACCAGTTGGCATAATGGTTAAGGTCTTCACCTCTCATGCACAAAGTACAAGGTCCTATCTTAACTTCCAGCCAACAACTGTATGGACTTTGCATGGTCTCCTTGTATCTCTGTGAGATTCCTCTCATCTCCCAAAAACATGCTGAGTGTTTCCATCACAAACTCACTCACGGATGGAGTTGTGGGCAGCAGCACAGACTCTAGATGGTGCCTTATAGGTGGAAAAGTTGTATAGATCAACTACTTTGTGCATCTACTGTTGTGCTCAGCTTCTACCAAGAGAAGAGAATATGGATCACAGACTGCATGCCATGGCAGAGCTAGCCCCTTGATAGTGTAAAATATGGCTGTATGTGAGTTAGTCATGTTGACTAATGTTACCAAATGGGCATGGTTATTTGTTGGTGATAGGTGAGTTGAGGTCCAGGCCTACATAGATCTACACCAGGGAACAATGGTAATGGTGGGAAGCCCAGCACCCCTTGCCCAGCTTGGGTTACCTCGGATAGCTCTGTTTAGTGAAAGCTGAATATAAAAACAATAAATCTGCCAAATATAAAGTAAGAATTGCTACACTTAGTGTAGGTTCACTGACAGTACAGAGCTTAGAAATGGATAACATGATGGTAAGGAAGAGACTTTTCATCCTGTCTATCCAAGAGACAAGATGGAAGGGCAGTGCAGCAAAGCCACTTGGCTTGGGAGCTAGAGTTTGCTGTTTAGGAGGACAGCAGACTAGAAATGGTGTGGGAATCATGGTGAGACAGGCTTCAGAAGACAGTGTGAGATGTCATCAGAATTAGTAACAGACTCATGACAATCAGACCCCAGTGTAATGACAGGGCAGTATTCAGCCTATGCCCCAAAGCAGGATTATGATAGTGAGGAAAAGAGTGCATTCAGACAGCAGTTGCAGAACCTGTTAGATAAAGCAGGACAGCATGAATTGGTGTTCATAATTATGACCTAAATGCATATATCAGGACAGACAGAACAGGATATGAGGACTTCCTGGGTCCACATGGATGAAGAAACAGGAATAAATAAAGAAAGCCCATTCTAGTCTTCTGTCTGTTAAATGGCTTGATGGTGGCCAACACATTGTTCAGCAAGACAGACAGTCACGGGATCACATACAAGAGTGTCCATCATACAGCTCTGGTAGACTTGGTCCTAGTAAGGAAAGGGCAGTGGAGTAGAATCAGCAAGTGCACAGTAATCACCAGCAAAACAGTCCACAGCATAAACTACTGAGTGTCACAATCAGCTGCAAGTAGTGATCACAGAAGGCTCTAAGGTCAACAGAGACCAGGCTGAAGACCTGGAAATTGACTGAAGAGAAACCACAGCAGTTCAATGCCTTACTCAGGGGTCTAGCACCACAAGAAGCAGAGGAAATAGGTGAAGACAAAGAAGAATGGCAACAACTCAAAACAGCATGTGTGAGGACTACAGAAAAAATATTCAGGGCTGAGCCAGGTATGGAAATAAGGTACATAAGGAACGCTGCTGGCAGAATACAGAAGTCCAAGAGGTCATCAAAATAAAGAAGGAGTGAAGAAAAATGTGGGATATAGAAAAGACAGTCCAGGTTAAGAAGGAATACTCGTTGGCTAACAAAGAGGCTAAGAGAGGAATTGCAATAGCAAAGAACAAAGTATCAGAGGCACTCTATCAGCATCTGGAAAGTGACTCAGTAAATGGCAAAAAGAAACTCTATCAGGTTGGAAGGCAAAGACAGAAAAATGAAGAAGATACATCAGGCACCTGTAATAAGGGATGTAAGCAACAACCTGCTCAACAATCCTCAGGACATCAAAGGCAGATAAAAGGAATACTTCCAGCAGCTTCTGACTGAAGAATACCCACAGAGGCTGTACTGTCCCAGCACAGCCTACAATGAAAGAGGAGGAGGAATCCACCAGAGAGGAAGTAAGAACAGTACTAAGGAAAATGAAGTCAGGGGAAAGCAGCAGTCTTAGATGAGGTCACAGCAGATATAGGATCATAGGAAGCTACTAGGCTATTGGCCCTGAGACCCTTACAAGCCTAGCCAAGATTTTAGCCCATGTTCTGACAAGTCAGCACCCAATGTCCCATGTCCAGCAGGGACACAGGTTGAATCCCAGGGGTGTATTTTCTGTTCCTTATCCAATTATCCAGGTTGCACTTAAAATGGTTAATGAGGTACTCTGCTTTATGTGGAGAGGAAGTCTATTCCATAGAAGGGACATCTCTGGAACACAAATCTGTCCTGCCAACAAGTCCTATTGATGTCACAGAATAGGTTGAAGTCACGCATGTGGGTTACTCGAGTGAAGCTTGACTTGCAGATATGCAGCAGTCCCATCAAGGTGGGGTCTGAGATTGCTTTGCATGCCAGACAGAGGTCACCTCTGAGGAGTCTGTATGAGACTGAGTGGAGGGACAAGGCTTTTAGCCTATCTGTGTAGGGTAGATGTTTGAGGCCCTGGATTCACCTGATGAGGAACCTCTGTGGTCTCTCCAGCTGCTGCATGTGCTTTGTAATTTACATGCTGAGAGGGGAATTGTACTCAGTAATGGGTCTTATAAGGGAAGAATACAGGGATGTTATGACATCCTTGTCCATGGATGAGATACCCTTAATAATGAGGTGGGCCATGTAGAAAGCTTTCTGTACAACGGAGGCAATATGGTGGCCAAAAGTTAGTTTGCTATCAACCTGGGTGCCCAAGTCCCTAACGACTGATTGCATGCTTAGGACCTTGTTATTAATGTGATAATGTGTGGGGATACCACTCTCTCCAAAGGGGATGATGATGCATTTTTTTGCATTCAGTTTGAGGTCATGTTTCTGGCACCAGTCATTTGTTTGGGTGAGACCCTCTTGGAGGATGTCCACATCACTAGGGGAATGGATCACAGTGCCCAGCTTGCAGTCATCTGCAAACTTGGTCAGCCATAGCCCACTGGTTTTGGCCTGCACCTCAGAAAAGTATATCCCAACAAACAGAGACCCCAAGACCAATCCCTGGGATACACCACTCATTATGGGTCTACTGCTTGAGGTCCCTTCCCCAGTTTTGAATAGGTGGGTTTTATCAGTGAGCCATTTTGCTACCCATCTAGTAACATACAGATAGATGCCTAGTTGAGAGAGTTTATCTATTATACTTGAGTGGGGAATAGTATTGAAGGCTTTGGCCAGGTCAAGGTAGGCAGTGTGCATAGTCATCCCCTCATCCATGGCTTTGGTGACTATCTCAAAGAAGTCAACCAAATTTAACAGGCATAACCTCCCCTTGATGAAACCAAACTGTGTGGGATCAAGTGTTTAGAGGTTGCCAATGTCCTTGTTTATGAAATACATGATAATCTGTTCCATGGCCTTGCAGATCAGGCTAGTTAGGCTGATGGGTCTATAATTTCCTGGATTGGTGGATGCCTCACCTTTGTGCAAAGGGATGACAGTGACTGTCTTTCACTGGCTGGGATGAAGCCAGTACTCAGGCTTTGGTTGAATAGGGTGCCTAATGGTGCTGCAAGTTCCTGCCTGAGTTTATGTCTTATGCAGCCTGGGATGTTATCGGGTCCCATGGAGGCTGTATTTTTTGCCTTTGAGAGGGCAGTGGTGACTGATTTTCTACATAGATATAAGTGGGGAGGGGCAGCTGCTGGGAATGTCCTGATTTACCGATGGGGGGACAGACAGGTGAAGTTTTCACTGAACCTGTCTGCCAGCAGGTTAGCTATATCTATGATATTTGTGTATGTGGTGTCCCTCACCAGCAGTTCTGAGCGCTTCCTTTCAGATTGCAGACATATGTAAAGAAGGCCTTATAATTGTCTTTAGTAGATGTGGCCAGTTTGGACACAAAGTTTGCTTTGGATGATTTCACTAGGGCTCTTATTTGCTTGTTCAGGCTAAGGAGAGATTGCTTCCAATTAGTCACCTCTTCCTTCTTGGTCCTGGACAGCATTTTTTTTCCTTTTATTATAGAGTTTCTTTATTGCAGATGTCCACCAGACAGTTTACTCTTCCTTGAGGAGGAGGATTTTGTCCTGTCAGGTATTCCTGATTCCATGCAGCTATATAAATGCTTGTATAGTACTTTGGTGTAGATTTGGACATATGTTCCAGTTCCTATGGAGGGGGAGGGGGCTGTGAAGCTATTTATGCCTTCCCTCAGGAGGTTGTAATCAGCTTTGGAGATTTATTTTTTGTTTGACCCTAGCTCGGGGGGGGGGGGGTCAGGCAAGATGGTGACTTTGAAAGTGAGCGCTTTGTGGTCGGATCTTACCAGGGAGGATAACACTGTAGGGATGCTGCAGTGGTTACTCATGTTAGTTAATACCAAGTCCAAGATATTATCACCTCTTGTGGGGGTGTTGACCAGCTGGTCCAAGGCATTTGTTTTGATGAAATCAAGAAATCTCAGGGCATTTGTGTTATGGCATGAGTATTTCTTCCAATCAATGGTTGGATAGTTATACCCAGGATCAGGGTAAAGGGTTGAATCTTGATAGGATTCGAAGAGGTCAAGATAGGTGGAGTGGGCATCTTCAGTCAAATTTGGGGACCTGCAGCTAGCTATGATTTGAATAGGGGTCTTGTCAATGGTTAACTGCACCTGGAATGTCTCCTGTGTGTCATACTGTTTGGCTAGCCTGGAGGTGTGTATGTCTTTAATATATATTGCAACTCCACCTCCTTTGGCTTTGCTGCCCATGGTTTGGGGTCTGAATGTATTACAGGATGAGTAACTTGGTATGGCTGTTGTGGTCGCCACAGCTTTGACCCAGGATTCTGTGGCTACACAAATGCCAGCATCTTCCAGAGTTAAGAATGCTTGCAATCAGTGCAGTTTCATGTTTAGACTCCTAGAATTTAGCAGCATTACCTTTAATTTGTGTTTTGATGAAATGTTCATGTTGGTAGTTTTGACCTCATGGCATTACCTAAAAAAGCACTATGGGTGAGGTAAGAATCTTTGCCAGAAGCCTGAAGCCCAAGGGAGACAGATGCAGGCCATCTCTGGCAAAACATTGTGGTCTGTTGATCATGTCTTCCCTGGCTGACAGGTACTGGATCACCTTGGAATGACACCAAAAACTAAGCCAATTGTTAAAGTCAGTCATTTTCTGTTTGTATTGAGGCATCCTTCTGGGTAATGGTAGAATTCTGCTTAAGGCTGGGAACATACCTCCCTGGGACACATATTCAGTGAGCTCAATCACGTCCCTCATCATATAGTCCAGGGAGGTACGTCTCAAGTCATTCATGCCAACATGGACTATGACGGAGTCATAACAGTACCTGTTGTTGAGCGATCTGAGTGCATGGGTGATATGGTGGATTCTGGCACCTGACAAACAACTAACTGTGGCTTTCTCCTTATCCAGCCTGGTAAGGGGCACATCTATGTGCCTCACAATGGAGTGTCCTATGATCAAGATGTTGGGTGAGATGGGAGAAATGGCTCCTGTGGGTACTCAGAGTAGTATGGAGAGAAAGGCTTATCCCAGATGGCTGGAGAATAAGCATACTAGTGCCAGTATTCAGGAACAAAGGGGACATTTATATATGCATAGTATAGGAGCATCAAACTTCAATCACATTGCATTAATGCAAATGAATATGCACAGCAGTAGAAAATATGATGAGAAATTAGCAGTTTTGATTCAGATTAGGATGCAGTACAACTGACTCAATGTTTGCAGTGAGGCAGACAATTGAGAAGAATCTAGAGATGAAGAAAACTCCAAGTGGACATTCCTAGACTTGGAGAAGGTATATGACAAGGTTAAAGAAGGCTGATTTGGGCAGTCCTGCAGTGGTTTGAAGTCCCGGAAACAAGAGTAGCATTAGTAAAAGTTATGTACAAGGACCCAATGACTCAAGTACAAACAGTTTTCATAGTTCATAGGTTAGTACTAGGCCATCTGCCCTTGTGGGCCATTTTAAGCCTAACCAACTTTCCCATCCCAAAGGTAAGAATCAGTACCTGCACCTTGTCTCTGTAAGGTAAACACCTTAGCCAATATGTCAACCCTCACATAGTGGTCCAAGAAAAGAAGACAAGAGTAGCATTGATCATTGAAATTGCCACATCCAGTGACTACATTGTCTTGCATACAGAGAGACACAAAGTCATAAAATACCAGGATCTGCAGGCAGAAACAAGAGCAATGTACAAGAAAGATACCCAGATAGTTCCAATAGTAGTAGGAGCAATGGGTCTTATGAAAAATAATTTACAATCATATTTAGATATGTTACCAGTGCATACTTGAGCAGTATCCTACCTTCACCAAGAATGATGCCACAATACAGAGATAAGATGATCAGCTTTAACAATTGGCTTAACCACTGGTGTCATTCAAAGGGGATCCAGTGTCTGTCTGCCTGGGATGACATGCTGGACAAGCCTGTCACCCTGGGATTCGGATATTGGCAAAGGCTCTTGCCACCCCATAGTGCCTTTTTAGGCAAGGCTCAAATTCTAAACCTACCACCCTAGAACACAAAAAGGAAAAAACTAAGGGTAATGCTGCTCAATGCCAGAAGTCTAAATCTCAAAATGCACGGCCCTTCTCAATATGGAGAACATCGATGTCTGTGCTGTGACAGAAACCTGGTTCAAGGCTCCTGAGAGCACCCCAGCACTATCAGGTTTTACCTCATATCATGCCCGCCCCAAAATCCGGACAATACCAAGAAAGGAGGGTATCCATATTCATCAAGGACACCCACACCTCAAGACTGGTGGCAATGCACGATGCATCGGAGACCATCCAGGTGCAATTAACCATAGGCAAGACTGCTCTGCAAATTGTAGCATGTTACAGGCCACCCTCACAAACTCAGGAACCTCACATGGCCTTCCTGAAAACACTAGAGGATAAATGTATCACCAAACACCATCATACTAGGTGACTTCAATTACCCTAATATAGACTGGGAACACTACTCAAGCCCAAACACCCTAGCCCAAAAGTTCCTGGAATTCATAAACTCAAATGCCATGGAACAACTAGTCACCATCCCCACAAGAGGAGATAACATACTTGATCTCATCATCACGAACATGGGAGCACAATGTTCAACACGAAGTATACCCCTCACTGGTGAGATCAGATCACAAACTAATCTCGCTGGAGGTCCTCATCCCACCCCACCTGAAATAAAAAAGACCACAGTAAAAACTTAAGCCGATTTCACACTTCTAAAGACTAGTGTGGTCTCCTTTAAGGCCCCAAACAGTACTCAAGCCGCTGAATCACTCACAAATGCCTTCTACCAGCACCTGCAGGACTGCATGGATAAGGCAATCCCAAGCAAAACAAAGACTCTCTGTACCAAAGGCAAGCGTCCACTCTGGTGGACCCCAGCCATAAACAAACTCTACAACAAAAGGAGAAAGCTACTACAAGATAGAGCAAAATCCTTAAAAGGTAAGACACCCTTGATCACTATAAGTAAAAAACTAAGAGCTCTCATAAAATCATCCAAAGCAAATTTTGAGAGAAAAATAGCTAAAGACTCAAAAGACAATCATAAGGCATTCTTTAGCTATGTTAGAAACCTGGGAGGAAACTCCCAGATATGCTCAGAACTAATCAAAAATGATGTGAAGATTACTGATCCTACAGACATTGCCAACATACTGGCTGACAGGTTCAGTGCAAACCTCCCCAAAGGAGAGATATCTATACCAAACGATTGCAGCCCCAAACATTTAAAACACAGCATCCATGGGACCCGGACTCAATGAGGAATTAAACCCACAACTAGGACAGCTATTTAATCAAATTCTTACCTCTGGATATGTACCCAACTGCAACTGTGGTCCCACTTCACAAAGCTTCCACCGACCCTGGAAATTACCGCCTATTAGCTTGACAAGCCTTATCTGCAAAGCCATGGAGAGGATCATAATGGACCTCATAAATAAAGACATAGGGAATTTGCAGACCTTGGATCCAACCCAGTTTGGCTTTGTCAAAGGCAGATCATGCCTTTTAAACTTGGTTGACTTTTTCGAAACAGTCACCAAAGCCATTGATGAGGGAAAGGCAGTCCATACAGCCTACCTGGATCTGGCGAAGGCCTTCGATACAATACCTCACGTATCATTGAAAAACTCAGCAGCTTAAATGTTAACCCATACATCACAAGATGGGTTGCAAACTGGCTGAGTGACAGAACCCACAGGGTCAGAGTTGCTGGCGCCATGTCAGACTCAAAGCCTGTCACAAGTGGGGTCCCACAGGGCTCAGTACTGGGCCCACTCTTGTTTGGCATCTACTTTTCCGAAGTACAAGCAAACACAGGAGGGTTATGGCTGACAAAGTTTGCAGATGACTGCAAACTGGGAGCCATAGTAGAAAACACATCTGACACAGATATCCTTCAGAAGGGTCTCACAGAAACGGATAACTGGTGCCAGAGCCATGGCCTAAAGTTAAATGCCAAAAAATGCATAGTCATACCCTTGGGAAAAACAAGGTTACCCTAGCTACCAAATAGGTGGCAATCCACTGAGCACAGAAGAAGTTATCAGGGACTTGGGGACCCAGGTTGATTGTAGTCTGTCATTCGACACCCATGTAGCTAAAGTAGTTAGGAAGACCTTCTACATTGCCCACCTTATCATGAAGGGATTCTCATCTAGATCAAGGGAGGTCATGGTCTCCCTTTACTCATCACTCATCAGACCAATGATTGAGTACAATGCCCAATTCGGAATGTATCTGACCCGACACTTGCAGCAGCTGGAGAGACCACAAAAGTTCCTCACCAAAAGGATAAAGGGTCTCAAAAATCTGTCCTATGCTGCCCGACTGAAAGAACTCCAGCTCTATTCAGTCGCTTGCTCAGAGGTGACCTTTGCCTAACATACAAGGCCATGTCAAACCCAGATTTGATGAATATGCTTCACCTCAAAAATCTAGATCCACCAGAGCCACAAGGGCGGAGACTTAAACCGCTGGAGGGATAGATTCATCACCCAAAGACTCCTATGATGTGGACCAAAATCCCGGTATATGTGAGGCAGAGCACCTCGCTGGCCTTGTTCAAGAGAAATCTTGACCAATGGATGGGAGATCGCAAATATACCCCAGGGATTACCTCAGTGTCACTGCTTGACAGAGGCACAGCAAAATAATGGGTATAGTTCCCCATACTTAAATGCCCTCGGGCAGATAGCCTAGTATGAACCTATGAACCTATGAACCTATGTAACTCCATAGGAACTGCAGAAGGAGCCATTACTGGGCACATTGTGGGTGCTGCGAAGAGCACTACTAGTTGACATCAAAGATTGAACCAATACTAATTTCATAAACTTTAATCACACTTTGACTTAGTAATGGGGTCCATTCCTGAGATGGTATTAGAAACCCAAAAGACTTGGAGAAATTAAAAAGAGTTACCAGTGGGAGTGGGTGTGCATCAGGGTTCAGCTCTGAGCCCACTGCTGTTCATACTAGTGATAGAATGTACTACATTAGCAAGCAGGTCAGAGGGGACACATCAACAAAGTTGCTGTATGCAGACAATGTGGCATTACAGGCAGACTTTGAACAAGAACTTCAGTAAACAATAGAAGAATGGAATGCAAAACGGAAGGCACTTGGGATGGAAGTGCATACAAAGAGGATAGCTGTAATGGGAGCAAATACAGGAAATCAGAAGAAGCTGAGAAATGACATAGAAGGGAAAACAGTGTAACAGGTAAAGAGCTTCAAGTATCTGGGTGAGGTGGTTGAGGAGAAAGGAAGCCTGAATGAGGAGACCAAAGCTGGAATCAGAAGGTCTGCAGAAAACTAGCACAGAATGTTAAGGGTGGTGTATGACAGAAAAATTACAAATAAGCTGAAAAGTAAAGTGTACAAAACAGAGGTGTGACCAGTACTGCTCTATGGTACAGAAGCCTCAGTAATAAAGGCAGAGCAGTTGTGGAAGCTTGAGGTGATGCAGATGAAGTGCCTGTGATGGGTGGTTCATGCACACTGTGGGACAGAGGTAGAAATAAAGACATCAGAACAAAATCAAAAGTAGCTCCAATTCCAGAGAAGGTCAAAGAGAACAGATTACTGTTGATCAAGTATTTGTGCAGAAAAGCAGAAGACAATCTGGTGAAGAAGATTTTGGGAAGGTTAGAGAAAATGAGATCGTCCAGCAAAGAAGGGATGGATTGCATGAGAGAATACTTATGACAGTCAGGTATGAGTGTCAAAAAAGGTAGGAGAGTGACATTGAAAAGAAAGAGATGGCAACAGTTGAAACAACACCCTGACACCACGTAGAAAAAAGAAAAAAGGGGAGTTGATGATGACAGAGATGCTCGCTACATGCTGTGGCTGCAGGATCATTGTTTATATATAACATGCTGCATTTACAACTTTCCCTTTTAATCTTCTGATGTAATTAAAGAATATCCTACTATTGTTTTCAGTATTTGGGGACAAATTGAGTTAGTAGCAAGAGATGGAAAATTTGATAGAAAACTAGTAGTTTTTGTACTTTGTTGATACTTAACTTGTATTTTGAGTAAAGCAAAATCTGAATGCTAAGTATCCTTTTATCAGTTATATGTTTTATTCACTGTCATTCCACCAAAATTATTTATGTTCAATTTATCTAGTTATACTTGTGCCTTACCGTTTTGTGTTCATATATGCAGAAATTAATATCACAGGACTCAATGACTAGTCCAGTGACACAGATACAGGGCATCTGTCTGTGCTGCTGGTGACCCAAGGTCAGGAAGGGTCTCAGGCCACTAGTAAGACTGGCCAGAGGGATAGGAAGAAGCAGCTGATGTCTAGCTCTTCTATCCTAGGGGGAAGGGCAGAGAAGAATCACTACCTGTGCAACCTCTGCTTGAGAATAGAAGCCTTGCAGCACAACAGTTCAGGAAGGAGGGAGTCACAGATATGCCAGCATCACTGCATGTCACTCCTTCAAGGTGCGGACTGTGACTGAGCACCACCACAAGATGATGTCTACAAGTACCCATTCCCTGGTACAATGGCCTACCTTAGACCACACTTCTTGACTCTAGGATTTAGATCAGAAGACCGACTCTCCAAGAAGTCAGGGAGGCCCACCCAGTAAAGGGAGAAGTCTGGAATTGTTCCTCAGGGTGTGATGGTGGTAGTCAGAGGGTAGTGGACAGTGTGTATGAGAAGACAATCTAATATTAAGTGACACGTAAGGCAAAGAAAGTTAAAAAGTTATTAAAAAACTCACTGGCAGATTCTCAGGCAGACTTATTTGGCTAATTGAGAACATTATCCTAGTTTGTTTTAATAAGTATGTCACTTATTGTATCATAGTTTCCATTGGCAAGATCAGCAAAGAGTGATTTATTTGCAAAAGAGTTTATTTTTGATGTAAAGTTAAAGACGATGGCATCATAAACTGAGTTAATTTTGTAGGGTACAACCATGGCTAGAGAACAGAAAGATCCTAGGTTTGTCAATAAGGTATCTAAAATATTATTATACTTTGTTGGAGTTTGTACTGATTATTCCAAATGATTTTGATTAATATAATTAATTAGCATTTGGGCACATTTATTCAGTGTTGATTAGCTAACTCATTCAGTATCTGAGAAGCTAAATCCCACATAAGGATTTTAGATTCACATAAGTTTTATGCCCTGGAATTTGACCATGAAATCCTTATGATCTGCAGGGTACGTGGCATATAGTAGAGTCATATATTCTACAGGGTACGTGGCATATGGTAGAGTCATATATTCTACTGAGTACCAGAGATTTTCATTATTGTATAAGCAGTTTCTAGTCCTCAGCTCTTTTTGGCTTCTGGCTTTTAGGTCCTGTTTTACAAATATTGAAAATACCATCTGTTCCAAATTTCTAAACCAACTTTTTTATTGGTCAGACTTCTGGCAAGGCATTTAGAAAAGCTCTTTCATATCTGATTGTTTTGCCTAGCATATTTTTGGGGGGGTGGTGATTTGAAGAAGGCTAAAGAAGTAGGCTAGTTCCAGTTCACTCCACTTACTTTATTTGAAACTACAAATCATCAAAAAGCAAAACCCTCTTAACTCTGGACGGGAGTCTCTGATGAGCAACAAGGTCATCTGGTTTCAGGCAAGATTTGTACTTAGCTAGGTTTTTGCTACACACCTCATTTTGTGTCAGACTGTAGTTAACCCATGAGAATACATTAGGTTATGACTGGTGAGTTACTCCAAATGAATATAACAAATATGCTGTTTGGCTAAGCGAAAACAGTGTCATGTTGGGGTTGAAATTATACATATTGTCCATACAAAAATTCTTGCTTCAGCAGAGAAACTTCTTAGTTCAGTTGTTAGAATATTTTCCACTCACCACAATGATTTCAGTCAATTCCTAGAGTACTAGTTACTGATAGTGTAGCACAGATGTTAATGACATTGAAAGAATAAAGTAGTAATACTACAATCCAGGAAGCATAGGAAGAAGTCCTAGAAGTGCAACTGAAGGAAAAGCAATTCAGTCAGTCTGTGGGTTTCTTATCCACAAGAAAATGTATAATAATGTTTATCTTTGACATCTGCAGAAAACAAGAACAGACAGCAGACCACACTTCAGTCCATTTACAAAGAAATGAGAGTTACAGAAACCAAACGAGGACACTGCTACTCAACAGAAAGCACTGTGATCCTGAAAGTGAAAGTAAAAGTGAGGTCCTGCTTATGAGTGAAAAGACAGAAAACAAAATAATTTCCATAGAACTGTCCTTTACCCCCATTGATCACTTTTCTTTATGGAGCAAGTAGTAAATGAAAGGAACTGTAGCAGGCAACAATCTAGGTGTTAAAACCTTGTCAAAGAGAGTACTAGGATCAAAGACTGTTAATATAAAGGTGATGTCAGAGGTGCTGAGAGATGTGATTGTATACTGGAAAAATTAGTAGCCGAACAAAAATGCATTTATTTATTACATTTTAGTCATGGGCAATGCTGAAGTAGTGATATGTGCAGCTGAAATTTTTTAGTAAGTACCTGATTAAAATACCTTTATTTGTGGTTTTCAATAAGTTTGAAGTCATGAGCTGAGAATTAACATATTTTCAGTTTACAAGATGGGTTTAGTTCTGAATTATATCTGTAATTGTAATGGTCACTAATAAAACATTGGTGTATTTATAAAGTTAACTCAGTGTATCTCACAAATGTTACGAAAGGAACTTTCAGCCTAGTAAGAGCTTGATATAGTCAAATGACGATACATTCTCTGTTTTAGAAGAATTAAACCCTCTCCAAAATATTAGCATTACTTACAAAAAAGGAAAGTTTCAGCATTTCAAAGAAGGCATGACGATTTTGACCCCCATCAGACAGAAAGTACAGCTCCCTAAAAAAATCCAGTCAAATCTCTGACACAGCCATTCAAGATGAGCCTCAAGAAGAAATTGTCTGGATCAGAAAATCCAAATGTATTATGTTAGCCAGCTAATATTCAAATACTAAATGACCTGAACACCCTCAATGGATGGAATGGAATGTTTTCTTTACCAAACAGATGGGGAAAAAATAAGGAAACAAAGCTTGCAAGCTATCCTTTTCAACAGTAGGTTTGATCAACTAGAGACAGACTTTTTTTTACTATAGTATTAGTGTTAGATTGTGGTTTTTCACTTAAAAGTAGTTGCTAGGCACAAGGTAAAATAAATAGTAGAATAGGCCTGAAAATATTGAATCAGACTTGAATAATTGTACAGCTTCAGGGAAAGACAGCTCAGTAGAAGGGAAAAGATAACCTTGCTGGCTAACCATGAGATGTGCAGAAATAACAGGTCTCAAGTAAACGCTGCAAAATGTATTTTTCTCAAGAGAAAGATATGTGTACTTGCAATGGAATGCTAGATAAAGAACAGACATGCACTGTCAGATACATTCAAGACAAGGCCTAGGAATCAAGATTGTGGGGGTGGATATGGCTACCAGAGGAAAGTTACTGAAAGATAATATGTATGTTTAGGACAGAGAAGTTAGTTAAGGTCTGGTACAAGTCTTGTTCAGATATTGTTATTGAACTGCTTTTGTGCTTTCAGTTATTTGATATATTATGTTGCTATTTACCATTAAAATATGCTGCTGTGGCTTTTATATCTGCTAATATTATATTATATGTTACTCACTACAATAAACTATTATAAAGCAATCTGTGGCAATAGAACTCTGATGTCTTATAATTAGCATCACTGTAATGGGATCCAGGTGGAAATCAAAGACAATCAAATAAATACAAAAAGGGAAGTTTTTAGAATCTTCAGTCAACAAACGGATAGGGTTCATTCTTCAGTGACTAGGCCCACTGATTATCTTCTCTTTGTTTGCAGTTCCTTTGATTATAGTACCTGTGAGGAGAATGTATTTTCTGACCAATACTTTTTCTTTGCATGTGTACATTTTGTCTCACACATGCCATTAGTGTGTGTTGTACTGTACTACAGCCCCCAGTTGGTTTTTGTGAGTAGCTGAGCATGTCAAGACTTTCCCCCGGATTTACGAAGCCCATTATAGCATGCAGGATAAGTTTAAGAGCTATTTTCGGCAATATGGCCAACGTGCGATCCAGGAATGAGCTCCCAGGACGTGCATGTGACCTTTTAGGCTAATCCTGCATGGACCAAGCTCCTGTATGCAAATTACCCTCATTTGCAAGTGAAAACCATGCAAATGAGGGTAATATGCGGTCCAGGAAGCTGGTAGCCATCTGTGCAGGATGAGTGCAGTGTGCAGAAATGTACTCTGTTAGTAACCGAGTACATTTCTGCAATCTAGAAAACGGAACTATGACAGCTCCAAATAAAGGATGCATATCATTGAGGAATCATACCAATGTCCAAGTAGAAGGTCATTGGCATTGCAAACTGTTAAAAAAAAAAAAACTTTTAATTTTCTGTTCGCCGATCTTGCCTGGTTAAGCATAGGGCAGCGATGCGCAAACAGGATCGGGGGGAAAATAATATAATAAACCTAAAATAAGCATTCTAACTAAAATCAGTATTCTGCCATGCAAGTCAATGGCAGGCAGAAGACAACCTGGCCAGTGAGTAATGGTTGCTAAGGGGGGAGGCTCAGTGTGGGACATGTAGCTATGCACTAGCAGGCAATCCTATGCAAATGAGGGAAGGGTTAGTAAATCCCAGATTTTCCCAGGGTGTGAGGCAGGTCCCAAGAGTGTAAGAGAATAAATAGCTGGGTGCAAGACTAGGATATAGGTGACATCATGGGGGGGTGTCAGGCATACTGTAAATGGATTGGAGACCTGTGGCTCGGGATTGCTCCTAACTTAGCACAGCTAAGCTAGGGGTGTGTCTAAACCTGCCTAGCACACTCTACAAAGTGTAAGTGGGTGTGCGCGCCGCACACCGGGTTGTACAGAAAGAAAAAGGAAGTTAAACCAGGAAAAAGCAGCTCTGTGCACATTTGAGCACTCCATTTGCACAGTGCGCACACGGGCCTAAACAGGGAGGCAATGGGAAGCGAAAACAGCAGTAGGAAGGTAATCAAGGAGAACTACCATAGCTGACAGGTGAAATGTATCAGAATCAGCTAATCACACAGGAAGCAGACCAGTCCAGCCCAGAACACCACTATAAACCAAGCAAACACCTACCCCCCTGGTTTTTCCACACTCTACACCACCAGTGTATACAAGCAGGGAAATTTTAAAACCAAACTTACAAAATGAGCAGAGCTGCAGCAGGCAACATAGAACAACATGTGCAAGAGGCTGAAGGTGGTGAGGATGTCAATGCTGCCGAACAACCCACAGTGAGGAGACAGAGACGAGTGTACAGACCCAGGGTAACCTACCAGGGGCTACATGAGCTGGAGATAGTGGAGCACTATAGGGTGGACAGAGACCTCCTACAGCAAATCATTGAGCTGTGCAGGCAACACCTGACACACCACACTGGCCGAGGTGAACCCATCCCAGTGGATATCAAGGTATGTGTAGGCATAGGTATACTAGCCACAGGTACCTCCCAAACTACAACTGGGGATAACATGGGCATCTCACAGGCATCAGCATCCAGAGTATTCCACCAGTTCCTGGATGCCATGTCAGCACATGCCAGTGAGCATGTATATTTCCTCAAGACACGTGAGGTGTTGACCCGCAATATGCGTCTCTTCCACCAAATAGCTAACTACCCTGGGGTAAAGGGTGCTATAGACTGCACGCACTTATGCATCAAAGCACCACCCGGTGAGCAGGGTAGGGCCTACATCAACCGCAGGGACATCCCCTCCATCAACTGCCAGGTCGTATGTGATGCCCAGGGCATTATACTGAATGTGTGTGCTGGCTGCCCTGAAAGCTATGATGATTCACACATATGGCTACTGATGCAGCTGTACCACAGATTTGCAGATGTGGACATCCCCTATGGTCACCTAGTGGGGGATGCTAGGTACCCACGGGAGCCATGGCTGATGACACCCATCAGAAATGCGCACACACCTGAACAACAACACCATAATGATGCACACACACAGGCCAGTGTGTTTTGGATGCTCAGGTCACGGTTCCAGTGTCTGGACACATCCGGTGGAGCCCTGCAGTATTCACCAGCTACATGTACCCAAATAGTAATGGTATGTGCTATGCTACACAATATGATCCTGCGGAAAGAGCTGCAGCAGGAACAGCATGGGGCAGGGCCATACAGCCCCCCACCAATGTCAAGGCCTGTACAGGTACAGAGTGACTCAAAGGAGGAACAACCTGAGCCTGCCCCAGTAGGCAGAAGGGGGTGTGCCCAGTATGCCCTGGCCTTGGCAAAGAGGCAACACATAGCATATGCACTGACACAGTAGGGCTCCAGGGAATGACACCTCTCTCTGACTCGCACAGACAGTAAAATGGATGCCAAACATGACACTACCTGTGCCCAACCATGTATAGGGAGTGTGCTATGTGCATCCAACATAGACAGCACTCCAGCACCATCCCCAAGTCCGGCACACCCTCAAGGTACGTCAATCAACCTACCAATTGCCAAATGGAGTAGAATGTGTTTATACCTGTAGCTATGGTATGTATGTGAACATGCAAGGGAATTGGGTGGCTGGATGTCAAGTCAGCAGAGAGTAGACATCCATAGTGGCAGCATGAGAACTGTAACACATACTGGAGTCACCATAGTAGCCAGTACTACACAGGGTGACAAAACCCACTGCAGGGGAATGGCTTGAGTGACAGGGGTGTCCATAAGAGCCACACACACCAATCAGGAATGATCACATACCCAACAACAGTCTGAGCCAGCAGGACAGGTGAAGACAAACACAAACAAATACTGTACTATGGCCTCTGAATGTACCCTATGGTTAACCCCTCCCCCAGGCCTACACAGACAGACTGCAGCAGGCCAGGCAGTTGGATGTAAGTTGTGAAGGCTAGGAAGTCAGGCACTAATATGTAGGTAAACAAAGCTAGGATCTGTACTACACTGGTAAGCCCTAGCCAGCAGGATAAGTAAGACTACAGACTGAAATGGAGTACCTGACATACCAGTACAGTCCTAGCAAATGTGTACAAGTGTCAGGTGCGCCCCCCCCATCCAACATACACATAGAGTAACAGTCAGGTGTGCCCCCCCACTCCTGCGTAGAACAGTAGAAACAGTCAGGTGTTCCCCCTCCCTGCTATGCGGAAATGTAGCAACAGTCATGGCAAATGACCGATGGATACCCTGCAGACACAGCATGCTACTTGTTGGTGTACAACAAAAGGACAGCACCGCAGTACAAACAACCTGGACGTGATCCACACATGGAACACACATGGCCATACGGGGCATGCTCACACACTTAAACACATGAAGGCCATGTCTGCAAACACCAGTGGACCAGATATATATGGAAGTTGCAGTTCTCAGTGTGGACACATCAGTATGCACCACTCTTGCCTTGAACACACAGTGGATTGGAATACAGAAATATGTAAGGACAACACACTATAATAAGCCACAGGTACATGAGCATAGATGTGTGGAAGAGGGTGACCATGACAAGGAGCCATGCGGACCTGTCCCAACTGGCACACAGCCAAAGGGCCCCCAACACATGAGATGTGGATGTAACCCACTGCGGATACTAGCCACCACTACCTGTCAGCATGACAGACTATGTGGTGTACGTGCCAGCTGTGCAACAAGACTGTACAAGGAAGCAGCCATCTAGTAGCTGTATACATGCACCTGTGACATATGACCCCGTGTGTGCCCGCATGTGACATGTCAACCCCTACATAAAATGGGTATGGCCCATGCACACACTGCCCTCCCCATAGCAGTAGTATGACAAGTCTGCTGAGGTCATCCAATGTGAATTACACCTTTGGGAGAGCTATAGCTTAGTAATATGCATGGTGCGTCCCATAACTGTGTACTGCTGCAGTGACAGAGTAGTTAGGTAGTAGTACTAACCCCAGACCTGTCAATTGTGTGAGTGTGTGTTTGTGTGTGTGCCTGTCTGCCTTTGACTGTGTAGAGTGAAATGCTTGTTAGGCTACTCACACTCTGTGCAATACATATATTCAACTTTGGCAAGGCTGCTGATGTCACTCACCTAGAACTACACCTCTGGGAACGTGGTAGCCCAGTAATTGCCATAGCACGTCCTGTAACTGCGTACTGCTGTAGTGTGATAAACTAGTTAGGAAGGTGTTCAAACTGCAGCCCTGGCAACTGTGTGAGTCTGTGCGTGTGCGCGTCTGACTGGGTAGAGAGCAATGCTGTTTAGGCTACTCACACTCCATACAATACAAATACTCTACTTTGGCAAGGCTGCTGATGTCACTCACCTAGAAATACACCTCTGGAAATGTGATAGCCCAGTAATCGCCATAGCATGTTCTGTAACTGCGTACTGCTGTAGTGTGATTTAAAATGGTGGTAGTGTTCCATCCATCCATGCCAGTTCTGGATATGATGTGTGTGTCCCAGTGTCTGTGTATAGAACAATGCATTATAGGCTACTCACTCGCAGTACATTACAAATGCCTTACTTTGGCAGTCTTGCTGATGTCATTAACTGTGAAATACACCTTTGGGGAAGATGTACTTCAGTAATGTCCATGGCACGTAATATAACTGCATAATGCTGTCGTGAACTAAACTAGTTAGGTAGGGGTTCTACTCCCAGACATGACAGGTGTGTGTGTGTGTGTGTGTGTGTGTGTGTGTGTGTGTGTGTGTGTGTGTGTGTGTGTGTGTGTGTGTGTGTGTTTGTAATGCTTATCTTGTGTAGAGGTGGTTGTGAGTCTGTGACATGTGTGGGCAATGTGGAGGGGTTTTGCTAATTTCATTTATGGTGGCCCTACTATATATCACAATGTCAACCATACAGGGATAACAGATGTAAATGGTTGAGAGGCTGGGGTGCAAAGCCATACCCATACATGTGACATCAAGACCTGCCAATCACAGTTAGCAACCCCACTGTGCCTTCGCATGTGACCCACAATGGACATACCATGCCTGACAACATGGCCTGTATTGACAGATGACACTGACATCAGGAAATGCTGTTAGCATGCTATCAATGTAGGTGCAGGGTAAGTCTGCTGACCAGTACCACTCCCTGCCACATGTGGGCAAGACCGGCACATCTGATGATAAGCTGTGTTCACAGCATGGGCCAAACACCCCTGGTACAGTTCCACATATCACTGTACATGCATGTAGGAGGTGTGCACATCCTAGACACCTTCCAAGTGATGGACTAGGGAGCACATACATGGCAAGTGATGCACAGCATTGACCACACACAATAGTCACCCAGGTGACTAGAAGACGGATGCAGTACCCACCTGTGTGGGCAAATGCAGTAGCTACAGGCCTGTGCCACAATGCAGACCATTGTCATGTGGGCTGATGCCAAGGTATATCCATTGCCTACCCTTATATAGCCTGCCGGCAATGTTGGCCACCACACACCTGTGCAGACATGCACCCATGCATGTCCGAACTGGACCCTGTGTGTTCGTGTGTGTGTTGTATGGTGCGTATGTCCACATCCACATGCACTACTCCCCGCAGGGCACATTGAAGCATGCTGCCTTATGTCTGATACCCCCTCATACTCACTGCCCATATGACCTCAGTATCACCCGTGTTGTGCATGTGTTCCCTGCACATTGATGTGTTGTGGCAATCCCACTAGTGACGGGTTGCACTCCTGGCCCTGCCAAGTGTGTTAATGAGTGTGCGTCCCTGTGTGAGTGTACCTGTGCTGACGCTGGCACCTGTTCATGCAGACAGGCACGTGTATGTCACCTACTGTATATCTACTGTATCCCTGTTGCAGAAGTCACTCACAATCACATATATGTTCTGAGTGCTCCCCACCAGATAACCCATGTGGCGCATCCAATAACAGCATCAAACTATGATAGCACTACATAGCTGTTGGGTGTTTGATACCCTGTGCTGGTAGATGTGTGACACAAACATGCATCAGTTTTACCCTTCAACTCCTCCCTGACATGTATTCTCCTCTGTCTGCCTCCCCCACTCTCTATCTGGTGGATATGGAGGGCCACACCTGCATTGCTTAGGCAGCAGCATGTGTATTTAACGTGATGCTCATGATCAGCTGATGGCCTCTGCACGAATTGCAGCCCTTCCCTAGCCGATTGCATGTGGAAAAGGTGTGGTAACATTCCCATAGCCAATTGCATGGAAATGCACTCCAATACCTGGGAACATCCTGGTGGTGTTGGCCCTTGTCTGTCACTGTGAGCAGGAGCTAGAACTGTCGTTTGGCAAACAACATATCAGATGGGTTGGTGATTTACCTCTAACAACATACACTGTGGGAAGAGGGCAACAAACAGAAGGGGGATGTGCCTGACCTGACTGCGAACTGTAAGTGCTGCTATACTGCATATGGAGTAATGTTGTATTAACAGTGTTTGTCTGGATATACCTATCATACGTGTCGCAATACCTGCCATGTCAGTTCTATGTATATCAGGAATCCCCATCTGCAGACTGGGCAGTGGTGTGCATTTGGTGTCTTGTGTTAGCCACGATGCATCTATTCATGGAATGCAGAAGGTAGTGTGAGGATTGCAGTCTGTTAATGTTGAAGGCCGTGACAGTTACTGACTACATATCCCTCATTGGACATATGTTGCAACAAACCCCATTGCAATGGTAGATTAATGAGGGTATTACAGCAACATGTCTTTACTGACCCTGTGTATGCGCTGACAGCCACACCTCTGTCAACCTTTGTACATATGTTGCGCATGAAGTGGTGCATATATGCTGTACACCGTTAATAGTGTCATCATATCTGATAACACACCAGTGATATATCGGAGTGCTACACATGTCATGTACAGTAGGGGTTACACTTAATGCCATACCCTGGAAATTTTGTGCATGTTTGTACAGTACTGAGGTATGTGTAGTGATGGTGAATGTTGGCAGTGTGTGTATTGTTAATATGTACTATGGCCTGTGTACAGACTGTGGTAGATGTCATTGTTCTAGCTCCACTTCTATCTGTTGTTACATGCTGCCCCATTGTATGGTATCGTTTTACCTTACATGTGTGTAGGGCCATACACACACATGTCCCATACCACAGACAGCCATCAGACCAGACTATGTAGCAGCCCAGTATATGTAGGGTCATTCTGTGAGAGGTACATGATGGTGTTGGAGAGATAGTCCATATACTGTACAATTATGCTAGCGTACCATATGTGGCTGTGGCTGTGCTCACATTGGTTGTGGTTATGCAATGTCACACAGGTGTATACTACCCTATGCTGTGACATGGCTGTCGAGCCTGCTATATATGCAGGTACTGAACCATAATAACCTTAGGATGTCTGTCAGTAGCCAATGGCACACATGTTATGAGCAGATGTCATCTAATCCCAATGACAGTAGCAAATGTCTATTAATATACCAGCTATACATACCAGACATCCCCTTGCACTACTACATTCGGACTATAGGAGCTGGGGTAGGGCTACACTCCATGTCCAGGACATATGGTGGGATGATATGGACATGTACTTATCCAAATAGCCATATATATATATATATATATATATATATATATATATATATATATATATATATATATATGAGTACACATATGTAGTACTTCCAATTACCACTGTCATTGCAACCACCCACTATGAATCCCTATATCATGTGGGCATATTCCCTGTACATTCCCTGTGTAATGGACATCCCTCCTGTGAGTGGGCATCAGTGTTACAGACAGCAGGTAGCAATACCTCTTACAGGAGAACCTGCACACTCAGGGCAGCCACATATATGTAGGAGGATCAGGACATACAGCCAGACTGTGAGTAGAGTGGTGTAATGCTTTGCATAGTACTTCGGTTACAGGGTGTGTGTGTGTGTGTGTGTGTGTGTGTGTGTGTGTGTGTGTGTGTGTATGTGTGTGTGTGCCTGTCTGCCTTTGACTGTGTAGAGTGAAATGCTTGTTAGGCTACTCACACTCTGTGCAATACATATATTCAACTTTGGCAAGGCTGCTGATGTCACTCACCTAGAAGTACACCTCTGGGAACGTGGTAGCCCAGTAATCGCCATAGCACATCCTGTAACTGCATACTGCTGTAGTGTGATAAACTAGTTAGGAAGGTGTTCAAACTGCAGCCCTGGCAACTGTGTGAGTCTGTGTGTGTGCGCGTCTGACTGGGTAGAGAGCAATGCTGTTTAGGCTACTCACACTCCATACAATACAAATACTCTACTTTGGCAAGGCTGCTGATGTCACTCACCTAGAAATACACCTCTGGAAATGTGATAGCCCAGTAATCGCCGTAGCATGTTCTGTAACTGCGTACTGCTGTAGTGTGATTTAAAATGGTGGTAGTGTTCCATCCATCCATGCCAGTTCTGGATATGATGTGTGTGTCCCAGTATCTGTGTACAGAACAATGCATTATAGGCTACTCACTTGCAGTACATTACAAATGCCTTACTTTGGTAGTCTTGCTGATGTCATTAATTGTGAAATACACTTTTGGGGAAGATGTACTTCAGTAATGTCTGTGGCACGTAATATAACTGCGTAATGCTGTCGTGTACTAAACTAGTTAGGTAGTGGTTCTACTCCCAGACATGACAGGTGTGTGTGTGTGTGTGTGTGTGTGTCTGTGTGTGTGTGTGTGTGTGTGTGTGTATGTGTGTTTGTAATGTTTATCTTGTGTAGAGGTGGTTGTGAGTCTGTGACATGTGTGGGCAATGTGGAGGGGTTTTGCTAATTTCATTTATGGTGACCCTACTATATATCACAATGTCAACCATACAGGGATAACAGATGTAAATGGCTGTGAGTCTGGGGTGCAAAGCCATACCCATACATGTGACATCAAGACATGCCAATCACAGTTAGCAACCCCACTGTGCCTTCGCATGTGACCCACAATGGATATACCATGCCTGACAACATGGCCTGTATTGACAGATGACACTGACATCAGGAAATGCTGTTAGCATGCTATCAATGTAGGTGCAGGGTAAGTCTGCTGACCAGTACCACTCCCTGCCACATGTGGGCAAGACTGGCACATCTGATGATAAGCTGTGTTCACAGCATGGGCCAGACACCCCTGGTACAGTTCCACATATCACTGTACATACATGTAGGAGGTGTGCACATCCTAGACACCTTCCAAGTGATGGACTAGGGAGCACATACATGGCAAGTGATGCACAGCATTGACCACACACAATAGTCACCCAGGTGACTAGAAGATGGATGCAGTACCCACCTGTGTGGGCAAATGCAGTAGCTACAGGCCTGTGCCACAATGCAGACCATTGTCATGTGGGCTGATGCCAAGGCATATTCATTGCCTACACTTATATAGCCTGCCGGCAATGTTGGCCACCACACACCTGTGCAGACATGCACCCATGCATGTCCGAACTGGACCCTGTGTGTTCGTGTGTGTGTTGTATGGTGCGTATGTCCACATCCACATGCACTACTCCCCACAGGGTACAGTGAAACATGCTGCCTTATGTCTGATACCCCCGCATACTCACTGCCCATATGACCTCAGTATCACCCGTGTTGTGCATGTGTTCCCTGCACATTGATGTGTTGTGGCAATCCCACTAGTGACGGGTTGCACTCCTGGCCCTGCCAAGTGTGTTAATGTGTGTGTGTCCCTGTGTGAGTGTACCTGTGCTGACGCTGGCACCTGTTCATGCAGACAGGCATGTGTATGTCACCTACTGTATATCTACTGTATCCCTGTTGCAGAAGTCACTCACAATCACATATATGTTCTGAGTGCTCCCCACCAGATAACCCATGTGGCGCATCCAATAACAGCATCAAACTATGATAGCACTACATAGCTGTTGGGTGTTTGATACCCTGTGCTGGTAGATGTGTGACACAAACATGCATCAGTTTTACCCTTCAACTCCTCCCTGACATTTATTCTCCTCTGTCTGCCTCCCCCACTCTCTATCTGGCGGATATGGAGGGCCACACCTGCATTGCTTAGGCAGCAGCATGTGTATTTAACGTGATGCTCATGATCAGCTGATGGTCTCTGCATGAATTGCAGCCCTTCCCTAGCCGATTGCATGTGGAAAAGGTGTGGTAACATTCCCATACCCAATTGCATGGAAATGCACTCCAATACCTGGGAACATCCTGGTGGTGTTGGCCCTTGTCTGTCACTGCGAGCAGGAGCTAGAACTGTCATTTGGCAAACAGCATTTCAGATGGGTTGGCGATTTACCTCTAACAACATACACTGTGGGAAGAGGGCAACAAACAGAAGGGGGATGTGCCTGACCTGACTACGACCTGTAAGTGCTGCTATACTGAATATGGAGTAATGTTGTATTAACAGTGTTTGTCTGGATATACCTATCATACGTGTCGCAATACCTGCCATGTCAGTTCCATGTATATCAGGAATCCCCATCTGCAGACTGGGCAGTGGTGTGCATTTGGTGTCTTGTGTTAGCCACGATGCATCTATTCGTGGAATGCAGAAGGTAGTGTGAGGATTGCAGTCTGTTAATGTTGAAGGCTGTGACAGTTACTGACTACATATGCCTCATTGGACATATGTTGCAACAAACCCCATTGCAATGGTAGATTAATGAGGGTATTACAGCAACATGTCTTTACTGGCCCTGTGTATGCGCTGTCAGCCACACCTCTGTCAACCTTTGTACATATGTCGTGCATGAAGTGGTGCATATATGCTGTACACTGTTAATAGTGTCATCATATCTGATAACACACCAGTGATATATCAGAGTGCTACACATGTCATGTACAGTAGGGGTTACACTTAATGCCATACCCTGGAAATTTTGTGCATGTTTGTACAGTACTGAGGTCTGTGTAGTGATGGTGAATGTTGGCAGTGTGTGTATTGTTAATATGTACTATGGCCTGTGTACAGACTGTGGTAGATGTCATTGTTCTAGCTCCACTTCTATCTGTTGTTACATGCTGCCCCATTGTATGGCATCGTTTTACCTTACATGTGTGTAGGGCCATACACACACATGTCCCATACCACAGACAGCCATCAGACCAGACTATGTAGCAGCCCAGTATATGTAGGGTCATTCTGTGAGAGGTAGATGATGGTGTTGGAGAGATAGTCCATATACTGTACAATTATGCTAGCGTACCATATGTGGCTGTGGCTGTGCTCACATTGGTTGTGGTTATGCAATGTCACACAGGTGTATACTACCCTGTGCTGTGACATGGCTGTCGAGCCTGCTATATATGCGGGTACTGAACCACAATAACCTTAGGATGTCTGTCAGTAGCCAATGGCACACATGTTATGAGCAGATGTCATCTAATCCCAATGACAGTAGCAAATGTCTATTAATATACCAGCTATACATACCATACATCCCCTTGCACTACTACATTGGTACTATAGGAGCTGGGGTAGGGCTACACTCCATGTCCAGGACATATGGTGGGATGATATGGACATGTACTTATCCAAATAGCCATATATATATATATATATATATATATATATATATATATATATATATATATATATATAAGTACACATATGTAGTACTTCCAATTACCACTGTCATTGCAACCACCCACTATGAATCCCTATATCATGTGGGCATATTCCCTGTATATTCCCTGTGTAATGGACATCCCTCCTGTGAGTGGGTATCAGTGTTACAGACAGCAGGTAGCAATATCTCTTACAGGAGAACCTGCACACTCAGGGCAGCCACATATATGTAGGAGGATCAGGACATACAGCCAGACTGTGAGTAGAGTGGTGTAATGCTTTGCATAGTACTTCGGTTACAGGGTGTGTGTGTGTGTGTGTGTGTGTGTGTGTGTGTGTGTGTGTGTGTGTGTGTGTGTGTGTGTGTGTGTGTGTGTGTGTACATACTAGTTTACCTTGGAGTGAAGTCTGCCTGCATAGCTCAATACTGTGGGCCTGTCCTCTAGCTGGACAGAGGTGTACCTATCATGTGTTGTCTGTCCACCACACAGGTCCTGTGTCGGATATTACACTGGCAGTGTGTGTGTTGCATGCTTGCAGTACATGGCTATATCCATTTGTGTCCCTGATGTTGTATTCCTGCATAAGGGTATTTTGAAACACATCCTGTAAGACTAGCATGTTCCAGGGTGTGTAACTGCAATATTGCGGGTATCACCCTGCGTTCCTGCCTTAGTCCTCCCCATATATGGCAGCCTTTGTCCTGCTGTGATACGGGTAGGGGTTGTTAGTTAATGGCCTATCGTTAACTACTGCCAGCATTCCTACTATCATGCCAGTCATAGCATGGACACCCACAACATTTGTTGTTCAGGGACCATACATATGGCAGATACACTGACATTACCACAAGTAATGAATGTCCCCCTAGGGCTTGACTACAGGGTGTAATTGGAGGCTGCTGAACTACATCTGATATTGTTGACTGTTACGTATCATGCAGGCAAATCCTTTGTCAACTGTTGTATGAACTGAAGGGCTTAGCCTGGACAACATAGTATGTTATATATCCGCACTGTCTGCATCTACTGTTTTGTGTGGGCCTTGCATCCATCACTGGTTATATACATCAACATCCATGTGCTGTCAGTAATGGCATACATTATTGTATGGTACACAAATAAAGGTTGACTGTATATAAATATCTGTGTGTCGTGTCATGTCCTTTGAATTGTGAGTGGGTATATGTGCAATGTAAGTATCCCCTTTGTGAGGCTGGTTGTCACACCACACATGTCACAGGTACTGGTTACAGGCCCTGTGGCTGGGGATATACATTTCACCCAGTACATCCACACTACTGCTACACATGTATGTCTACTAATACCCTTTGTCTGTGTATATGTGTATGTACCCATATATCCCATATATCATATATATATATATATATATATATATATATATATATATATATACCTGCACATGATTGTCAATGTATGGATGTGTGTGCATATCATGTGCAGCCCTTCAACATAGTACATTCCCTGCGGTACAATGGCGTATCTGCATGATATGTTACAGATATTGGCCTGACATGTACAGGTGACATGGATAACTGTTGGAGCATTGTAGCTGTGTTGCGGTGGGTCCTGCTGTCAAGTACTGCATGTGCTGGATATTGGATTGCTCAGCATATCCTTTAGGGCTGGGGGAGGGGGGGTTACATAGCAGTAATTACCAGGTGTCCCTCATTTGTGCCCCCACCCCCATTAACTGTGCGCATGGTCTGTTATGTAGTACGGAGTGGGCCAGGAGTCCATTCCCATGTGGAAATCATATATACATGTCTATTTGTATATACATATATTTATGTATATCTGCATAAGTATATATGTTTCACCCCCATACATAGAGGGATAGAACTGGATATTGATATAGCTCTAGCTATGGATATGTATCCATATATATATATATGGTTCTACCTGACATAGCCGAAACCACACAACACCGACAACCACATCACCGACACCACATATTCGACAGTCCATAAACACGAAACCACACATAACCGACAACGAAAAAAACGGTACACAAACACGAAACCCCATACACTGCACACACCACAATAACAATTATTAAAAACAAAACACATCCCCATTCCACAAACCACACACACAACACAAGCACACCAAAATCCTTACAAGCCCACACTAAACCTAACCCTAAGGTCCCTATCGCACACTTACCTAACCCTAACTCCTAACTCACTTAACCCACCCCTATCGCTCCCTAACCCTAACTCCCTTACCCCACCCCTATCCCCACACACCGCCAATCTCCACACTTACCTGCCTCGCACCCTAACGTCCGTCACTATACTCACACAGCCTTTCCCCATGTCGGCATCCTCGGCGTTGGTGTTGTCATCCGTCGTGTCGGTCTTCTGCATTGTCGATGTTCTGCAACCCGCGATTCGCGTCGGTCTTCTTCGTTTTCGACTCTGGAGTCCGAATTCGCGCTCTCTCGGTCTACTGCGTTCAGGTAGAACCATATATCAATATATATATATCTATATATATATATATATATATATATATATGTGTGTGTGTATGTATATGTGCGTGTATCTATATATATATATATATATATATATATATATATATATATATATATATATATATGGATATATACACAGAACATATTAATCTATGTACGATTGCTGTTATATGGTTATTTGTGAGTCATACATACACATATATATGCCTCTAGCTGTCTATCTCTCTACATTTACAGATGTATAGCTGTCCATTTGTCCATGCATGTTCAGCCTATATGTGTGACCTGTACCTCATTCTCTTGGCAATTGACATACATGACCTAAGGACTGAGGTCAGTCATTCGTGCCGACATATAACGTGTTTCAGACGTATCATCTCCAGCAATATATGTGTTGTACCACATATAACTGTGTAACTTGCAATGTTTTAAGTGTATTAGAGCAAGATATGACAGATATATCTATATGTACCCACATTATGGCACACTATGTCTGGGATTCATGCATTAAGAGGTTGTGTGGTGTGTTATTACTACATTTCTTGTGCTGTTGACTGATTGTGCTGGATGATGTGTATGTGAAATGAGTGGTTATGTACACCTGTCATGGTTTAATGGTAATTCACGTAGTGTATGATGTGCAGCGTCCCAGGTGTGGGCCTTTCAGAGGCTGTATATTGTGTTTCAGGGCAGACACTGGCTGTCGGGTACAGAGTGAGTTAGGGACATTTGAGCGGTTGTACACGGGTATGCGCTTGTTTGCATGAAGCACATCATTACTGACCTCAGGTTGCGGCGTCTTGCACTCAGTTAGCCTCTACATTGCTTCACCAGTTTGGTACTCGCATCCTGGCGACCAAACAGGCTTGCACCCACTTGCTCTCACATAAACACGCGCAACGTCATGCATTTTGTTCACATCTGTGAACCAGGACACTCGGACTGTATGCTTGTCCATTGTCAGCAGTGGCCCAGGGTGTAGAGCTCCACATTGACCCCAGCTACGTATCCCAATTAATACTGGGGTGTTCACATTCATAGAGGGTAACAGGCATAACATAGCTACATCCCCCATTAATCATGCTTAGTTTACGTTAAACTGTCGGTATTATCCATGAGAGAAGGAAAGTTGATATATTGTGCATGCAAGAGACCAGATGGAAGGGGAAGTAAGGCCAGGTGTATAGGAGGCGGGTACAAATTGTTCTATCATGGTGTGGTTGGCAGGAGAAATGGGGTAGGGGTTATCCTAAAGGAACAGTATGCCAAGAGTGTTTTGGTGGTGAAGAGAGTGTCTGATAGAGTGATGTTTATGAAGCTTGAAATTGATGGTGTAACGATGAATGTTGTTAGTGCATATGCTCCACAAGTTGGGTGTGTGATGGATGAGAAAGAAAAATTTTGGAGTGAGTTGGATGAAGTGGTGGTGAGTGTACCCAAGGGTGAGAGACTAGTGATTGAAGCGGACTTCAATGGGCATGTTGGTGAAGTGAACAGAGGGGATGCGGAAGTGATGGGTCGGTATGGTGTTAAGGAGAGGAATGCAGAAGGTCAGTTGGTTGTGGATTTTGCGAAAAGGATGGACATGGCTGTGGTGAATACATATTTTAAGAAGAGGGAGGAGCATAGGGTGACGTACAAGAGTGGAAGAAGATGCACACAGGTGGATTATATCCTATGTAGAAGGGCCAGTCTGAAGGAGATTGGAGACTGTAAAGTGGTGACAAGGGAAAGTGTAGTTAAGTAGCATAGAATAGTGGTCTGTAGGATGACGTTGGTGATCAAGAAGAGGAGGAGGAGTGTGAAAGCAGTGCCAAGGATTAAATGGTGGAAGTTAAAAAAGGGTGATTGTGAGGTGGAGTTCAGGGAAGAGTTAAGACAGGCACTGGGAGGCAGTGAAGAATTACCGAATAGCTGGCTAACTACAGCAGAGCTAGTAAGGGAGACTGCTAAAAAGGTGCTTGGTGTGACATCTGGACAGAGGAAGGAGGGCAAGGAGACCTGGTGGTGGAATGAGGAAGTACAGGAGAGTATACAGAGGAAGAGACTGGTGAAGAAGAAGTGGGATTGTCAAAGAGATGGAGAAAGTAGACATGAGTATAAGGAGATGAGGTGCATGACAAAGAGAGAGGTGGCGAAGGCTAAGGATAAGGCATATGGAGAGTTGTATGAGAGACTGGACACTAAAGAGGGAGAAAAGGACCTATACCAATTGGCTAGACAGATGGACAGAGCTGGGAAAGATGTGTAGCAGGTAAGGATGATAAAGGATAGTGAGAAAAACGTACTCACAAGTGAGGAGTGTGTGTTGAGTAGATGGAAAGAGTACTTTGAAGGGCTGATGAATGAAGAGAATGAGAGAGAGAAGGTTGGATGATGTGGGGATAGTGAATCAGGAAGTGAAATAGATTAGCAAGGAGGAAGTAAGGACAGCTATGAAGAGGATGAAGAATGGAAAGGCTGTTGGCTCAGATGACATACCAGTGGAAGCATGGAGGTGCTTAGGAGAAATGGCAGTGGAATTTTTAACCAGATTGTTTAATGAAATTTTGGAAAATCAGAGGATGCCTGAGGAGTGGAGAAAAAGTGTTTTGGTACCTATCTTTAAGAATAAGGGTGATGTGCAGAGCTGCAGTAGCTACAGAGGGATAAAATTGATCAGTCACAGCTTGAAGTTATGGGAAAGAGTAGTGGAAGCTAGGTTAAGAAGGGAGGTGATGATTAGTGATCAGTAGTATGGTTTCATGCCAGGAAAGAGAACTACAGATGCAATGTTTGCTCTGAGAGTGTTGTTGGAGAAATACAGAGAAGGTCAGAAGGATTTGCATTGTGTCTTTGTGGACTTAGAGAAAGCATATGACAGGGTGCCTAGAGAGGAGTTGTGGTATTGTATGAGGAAGTCGGGAGTGGAAGAGAAGTATGTAAGAGTGGTACAGGATATGTACGAGGGTAGTGTGAAATTGGTGAGGACTGCAGTGGGAGTGATAGATATGTTTAAGGTGGAGGTGGGATTACATCAAGGATCAGCTCTGAGCCCTTTCTTATTTGCAGTGGGGATGGACAGGTTGACAGATGAGATCAGACAGGAGGCCCAGTGGACTATGATGTTTGAAGATGACATTGTGATATGTAGTGAGAGTAGGGATCAGGTTGAAAGTCCCTGGAGAGGTTGAGATATGCTTTAGAGTGGAGAGGAATAAAGGTCAGCAGGGCTAAAACAGAATATATGTGTGTAAATGAGAGGGAGGGTAGAGGAATGGTGAGGATGCAGGGAGTAGAGTTGGTAAAGGTGGATGAGTTTAAGTACTTGGGATCAACAGTTCAGAGTAATGGTGAGTGTGGAAGACAGGTAAAGAAGAGAGTACAGGTAGGGTGGAATGGGTGGAGAAGAGTGTCAGGAGTGATTTGTGACAGACGGGTACCAGTAAGAGTGAAAGGGAAGGTCTACAAGAGGCAGTGAGACCAGCTATGTTATATGGGTTGGAGATGGTGGCATTGACAAAAAGGCAGGAGTCAGAGCTGGATGTGGCAGAGTTAAAGATGTTAAGATTTGCACTGGGTGTGACTAGGATGGACAGGATTAGGAATCAGTATATTAGAGGGTCAGCTCAGGTTGGACAGTTTGGAGACAAAGCAAGAGAGACAAGATTGCGTTGGTTTGGACATGTGCTGAGGAGGGATGCTGGGTATATTGGGAAAAGGATGTTAAGGATGGAGCTGCCAGATAATAGGAAAAGAGGAAGACCTAAGATAAGGTTTATGGATGTGGTGAGAGAGGACATGCAGGCGGTTGGTGTGAAAGAGCATGATGCAGAGGACAGGAAGAAATGGAAACAGATGATCCACTGTGGTGACCCCTAACAGGAACAGCCAAAAGAAGATGATGATGTAGGTTATACAGCAAAACGATGTAAAATTATGTTCATATACAGATTTCCCATGGAAAATGATTTGTGCTGCAGTGGGACTCGAACTGGGAATGCCTGTTCATTAGGCGGATGCTCTAACCACTCCACCATTGCTGTGCTGCTTCATTTGCATATATATTCCTTGTTATCCTCTTCAGCCTTTTCAGCTGCTTTAACCATAGCTAAGTAATGGGCAAACCCATGCACCTATGGTTAGCTGTACTCTGGGTTTTAAAAAAATTAATACAAGGGTTTCTTAGTTTTATTTCAATGTACTGTTGCTGTTGAACACATGGGGACTGTTGGTGGAGATATGCGGACACCTATGAGCGGTTTCGCTCATTTATTTACACTTTCTTCTGTTCTACTTTGCAGGGCCATATTTATTCTGAAAGCTCTGCTGTCAGACATGCCCCCTGCATTCGTCCACGTTCAGTGTAGGATTTGGAGCTCCGGCAGCATGCCTTCATTATTATGCATGGCGTGCTGCCATCCTCCTCTTTAACTGCCGCTTACGTGCAGGACTAGTTTAGTCCTGTATGGCAGATTAGTAAATCCTGGGGTTTGTCTTTCAGAGTGCACATGATTATAGCTGTGGGTTTGAGACACCTCTCAGTTTTGTATGGTAACAACCCTAGTAAATAAGGAAGTATATTTCTTATTCCTTCAAGTATAATATCAGCTTCATTTTTCATTGTTTCAGTACTTCTCTTTCACCGCCTTTTTTTTTTTCCTTTCTTTTCTATGACATACACTTGTTTTGTAGTTTTGTTTCTCTCCATTTATTTTACAATTATTTGCAGCACCACTTAGATCAGCACCCATCGATCAGCCAATAACTATTGGCCTCACATAGGTGGCAACAACAGCACCACCAACACCAGAAACACCCACAACATTTGGGTTCCAGGCAGCCACAGTCATCTTCCACCTCCTGCAACACCTACACCAACTATTGCAGGTAGCCCTGCATCTGATGGCAGTACTGTTGTACCCACTGGTAGCAGTGCCAGTGGAGATAATAGCTTTGCTACCCATTAGAAGCTGGCAGACATAGTGCTGGATATCTCTAAGAGGAGACAAGATGTTTGCACTGAACATGTGGAAATTTCCTTTGCTGATTCATTGAGTTGCATCCCTGCCTTGTACTGGCTACACCATCTGAGCCAGGGCCCAGTGATGAGGGAACCTAGGGTGGTGAATAAGCTCCCACTTGGTCAAAGCTGGCAAGAACAGCAGTTGCACAACCACAGCCTATCCACCAACCTGCTGTTCATCTTCCTTATGTATCTGTGCCCACCCATATTTGTTGCCCAATCCTTCCCTTCACCATTGTCTGCCTTTTAGTATCTAATATCTTTCTCTGTTGAGTTCCCCCTCCCTTATTATGTCAGCATCTCCTCTATCTGTCTTGTCTGTCTTTATATTTCTGTGCCATAGCTACTTACCCTACCCCACTTATCTGCCACTTATTTCCCTTACTACCTACCCCAACTTACCTTCTATTAGTATATCTAAAATGGGCTCCAGGCCCACAAAAATACACCACTTTCCCCACCTCCATCCTGCTCATTCCTTAGGATTTCACCTTATGTTCTATGCTCTACTAGCTTCCCCTTTTCATCTCACTCTTATATTCCCATCACCATCTTCTAATTTGTTAAAAAATAGACAAACAAATCTGAATCATGGTCCTTTAAGAATTCCAAATAATTTCCCTTCTTTGCTGCTACTGCGCACCCAAGATCCCACAGAAACTCACTAATGTAAGAACACAAAGGAAGGGCACCATTTGTACTTATCTTTTCCTACAGCCAAATCTCAGTATTACATGTTATTCCTGCAGACCCTGATGCACCTCTGAGTGGCATAATCAATAAGCTCACCACCACACAATTATTTCCATTGTTATTCATTGCTAATAAGAATTGAGGCTTGTAGCTTCCACATGGTAAACAGGAGAGGGCTGGCCTCTACTGCACCCACACCCTTTCCGAATCTCAGCCTTTGCATTTTTTGATAGCCTATGGTCACATGGTTGATTGCTTATGTGATAGTCTCTACTCCAAGACAGTAATCAAGGAGATGCAATCTTCACCACTGACACTGGTGGGGGCAGCCACTAGGAGCAAAGATGGATATGTACAGTATTTTCAGATGCAGCTGTCTGTACCAAGTACAGTTTTTCCTTATGAGCACACAGGGACCATACTCCACACTGACCACTTTGGAGCTCTGTGTCCCTGTTCCAAGTAGCAGACACACACATTTGGATATTTCATCTAACACACACACACACACACACACACACACACACACACACACACACACACACACACACACACACACACATATACACATATACACACACACACACACACACACACCTGGGAAAGGCTGTCACAGATTTACCAGATGTGCCCCCTCTGCACAGACTATGAGGTAATTACACTGTCACCAGTCAGCTACTCTAAGGCTCTTAAAATCAATAGTAATACAAATGGTACAGTTTGATCAGTGCAGCAAGGCTTTCAGGAGTGGCCACTGTGTCACGAAAATAGGCATAAGTACTCTCAAGATGTTAAACATATTCTGTAAAAGACCAGCCAAAATAAATGATATAGAAATATTTAATAATAAATAATAAAATAGAAAGCATGAGAATACTGAATATCTAGTTACAATGAACAACAGAGTTTCAAACACAGGAAATATTAAAAAAAAATCATAGTTGGGTAGATTCACAGACGCAGAAAAGCAGTACTTAACTAATCTCACTATATTTTCCTGACTGACTAAAGAATTACAATTCCCTGGTTACATACTAAAGCAAGGCAAAATGAGGCATGAGTTTGTGTGAGATATCTGTGAGAGATCTTTCTTATCAGGTTTCAAAGTGCTACAGTGAGAGTTCCAGAATATCTCTCAGTAGTATCTAAAAAATCATTTCAGTGCTGGCAATAGAATGACATCACATCTGGTCACCTGACTCTGATACAATACACATCTAGAGCTTTGCTAAACTCTGTTGCAGCATCTGAATTCTATAAAACAATTTCAAAAACGTACACTGTTACTGGGTAGCAATTAATTCACCCCTAATGGCAATACAATAAGAATCCTAGTCCTGGTTTTCCCAGATATTTTTGTCTCTGGCTGCAATGAGACCTGTAAGATAAAATCTTTATGGCCTAAAAACCAACCCATTTAATTTTTAACCTATTTTTCAAAACTAGCTGGACTGAGAGTAACCTCTTCCCTCCCAGAATTATCTGTTAAAACATACATGTATATATATATATATATATATATATATATATATATATATATATATATATATATATATTTAATCAGTTATAATAATACTGTCTGACAGCAGGACCCACCGTTGATGCATTTTAACACAAGCGACTTTACAAATACATTTTTGACATAAGCATCTGTACAAATCATTGTGATAATTAAATGATATAAAATTCTTTACAAAACTCCAGCTAGCTATGCTGGCATATGTTACACATGCACTGCCTTACTCTCCCTGACACAGATGGCACTACCTCCATCACAGCTTATGATGAGCCCTTGAACCTCTGAGACAAATTGTTTTTATACATAAACAGATGAAATATACTCAACCAGAGAACACCTTGCTGAGACAAAGGAAATTAAACAGTAACTATCACACCAAATTGTGACTTCTGCAACATTTAGCCTATGACCTTTTAAGCCATCTATGTCACTTCCCTCTCCACGTGTGAAAAACCAAGGATTTTGTGAACAGGTCTGCTCACAGACTGTAATAATCATTTGTAATCAGGGCATAATTGAGCACATTGTCACCATTCTTTGGGATGTATGAAAGATATTTAACAAAGAAAAAGCAGAAGCATTTGAACATCTCCATATCTTTCTTTTTTTCTCTTAAAGGTTCTACTGATGTGTGTATTAGAAAATGAAGCAAGCAACACTCCTAATTAGGCAACAGATTTAGTGAATTATTGACCAAAAGACTTAGTTTACACTTTTGGTTGCACATCATGCAGAAGGTATTAGAAATGCAAGTACAAGGCATTTCTATTGGCATAGAGGGATAACCCTTTCTATGACCCAGATCACCTGAGAATGTGGCGTGGGGGAAGGAATGAGTAATGCAGCTACACTTATTCACCTCTCTTGGGTGCAGAGTATAGGGTACATACCTGGGTTACTCATTCCCACTGCAGAATCCCTGTTGAAGACTAGGGTCCTACAGGAGTGCTGGCTTCAATGGGTGGCAGAAAAGTCTTGTGGTATTACTCACTTGTAGAACTGAGGAACAAGCCCCTGCTGATGCCCACTGAAACATGTACTATGGAGCAGACTACTTGTTATGTACAAACAGAATTAGGATCTTACAAATAAAATGACCTTGGATGGGAGAAGGCTCTGCTGTCTCCTGCTCAGCTCTTACTCCAGGAAACAATGGGCCATAGGCCTCTCTCCTTCTAGGGGAAAGAATGCATGCACTGAACAGGTAGTAGGAGGAGAGACTGATGTTAGCCAGAGGGGAGCAAAAAAGAGAAAACATTTTTGTGGATGAACTAGAGAACTTACAATTTTTATCTTTGGTAGAGCCATCTAAAATGTTTGAAATGCTTGGGTACATGCTTCTAGTGTTCCTTTTCATACAGTCTTGGATGTCTGCATGCAAGACACATACACCTTGCTTAAGCCATGCATGGTACCCCTTACTTTGGAAATGGAGGGATAGCTTGCTTCCCTGTCAAAATTTATGATACCATCTTTGCTGCCTGATTTATGTGCTTTTTATTTGACTGAGTACAGTAGACTCAGTGTCCTTAACTGGGTAAAATTGCTTCCCCTATAAATGAATTTGTGTACAATGGATTTAGTAACATAAACCGCACCACAACCATGATTTTTTCTTGACCTCCAGTACAATAAAACATACTGACTGATAAAGTAGTAAACTTCCTACATTGACTTATGAGGTCTTCTTGCAACAGGTGGAGTGTATGAGGAATGCAAATACGGCAATGGATCATCTTGAAGATAATTCAAGATAGTAATATTCACATTTGTGTTATAAATCCTTCAAGTTCCTGTCTGCATTGGGTTGGACACTAAAATAGAATCTCATGCAATGTTCAAAAAGTGCAAATGGGGAAGAAGGGCCTGATAGAAATGTAGTTCAGAATAAGCTGACTTGAATCCAGTGATGCTCATCTTTCAAAGTAGATGAACAAACTATAATGCCTGATAAAAGTAAGCATCAGCAATCAGCAACAAGGAGGCTGTGGTGTATTTGTTCTTTGTGGACACATTCCTGAAATGGTTTACCTTCATAAGTCCAACAGCCACATACTTGAAACAGCTGCTGCAAACTGTGAACTGCAAATTCACAAAACTGTAAAAACCAAAGCACCAAATAAAATCTCGCCCCCTTTTTGAACCATGGTAGCACTTATTTCAGCTGTGAACTGATCAGAAATGTCGACTTTCAATGTTTTTTCGTACATTAGGGAAGTCTCTGGCACGGAATTCACTGAAACGGTTTGCGTATCTGCACATTCGAAGGATGTGCTTTCAACTATATGAAAGTACACCTCCTGAAATACGTACAACAACCAGCCACATTGAAATTTCCTGTCACCATTTTGGTTTAGGGCTGTTATCATACTTGTGATAAAAATTATACACTTGACTTGCCACTGGGATAGAGTCTGTTAGGGAACTGGGAAACTCTCTTTGCTAGGAACAATGGAAACCAAATACTTGGTCTGCCTGTCTGTTTCACAGATCCTGAAAAGGCAGAATTGTAACTGACTGCGTATATCCAGTTCACTCACAATACTCTCGTCTATAGTCTCAGCACCAATAAAAAATTTAGAAGATAAAATGAGTGAGCAACAGCTCCAAATTCCCCTTTGGAAGGAAATAAGGATTTGAAGTAAGTGAAACCTGATGCTTATGCCAGACAATGTACAGTTATGTTGCACATTAGAGTCTGAAGCTTATAGATCCACACATTGAGGCAGATAGACAACAGTAAGATCGTATTTCATGTTATAAACTTCACATCAAGTAAACCAACTCCTAAGAAGGGCTGACACTGCAATATACTGATCAGCAAAAGTCAGGATATAAGGAGGAGCCAATTACTTCACTAGAGAGTGTAAATGAAAGATCTCCTTCATAAACTGTTTCTTGACTCTACGACGGACCATAATCTTATCTTTCATCAGATCATGCACATTAGGATGGTTAATATCTGTACTGTGTAGGCAAAAAAGCTTAGGTCTATATTAAGAAAAGGACATGCAAACAAAGTAATATGCAGACTGATGGAGGAAGTGGACTTCTTTGAGCCCAGATGGGGCTGTCCATCACGTCTGTTGAAACATTTCTTCTTTGCCTTGTAAATTGTCTGGATGGGTAGTTATCACTTAGAACATTTGAGATCTCCCTGTAAAAATTCATTTGTTGAACAAGAGCATAATTTCATGTAGAAGCAAGGAAGACCCAAACTCTTGAACCATAATCATCAATCATCTACAAGGCTTACAGGCTATAAAGCAGTGTTTATGTGTCATTATAAAGCAATGAGAATGAGCCTTACATTTCTATGGGGAAACTTTTTATCAGGAATGGGACAATTGAGAATGGGTGAACTATGCAGAGAAATCTTCCCTTCCCAGTTATAATGAGAATGTTTTCACCAGTCACTCGCCTTGACCCTAGTGTAGCATTTGGGTAGAAAGCTATTCTTCTAGATACAAACCAGATTATCTCTTGAAATAGTACACTTGCTGTAGATGGTTTGAGCATATTTTTAAGCCAAAGTTCAAAGCTAGTGCTTAAACAGCAGCTGAAGCTACCACAAGGACATTAAGTTCACTGTGATATGCACTACTCAACTCACACAAAGTTCCACAAAAACACTTAGAAAACAAAACAATTCAATCCTTTCAGTGACTGGGACTTGAATAACACACTGGAAAATTAGAACTAACTTACCATGCAGTAAAGTACTAATTTAAATACCATTTCTTAAAGTCACACACACTATACTACATTTAAAAATCACATATTAAACACTTACTTACTTATTCTGATGAAGTCCTGTTAAACACAGGGGACAAAAGCACAAAACTGTTTCTTACTGTTTTTATTAAATCTGGAAAATATAATTTTCCAACATTTTATCGAGTCCCGGTCACTGGAAGGATTGAATTATTTTGATTTCTAATGTTTTTGTGGAATTTTGTGTGAGCTGGATTGTTTTTTTTTTTTTTTGCATATTCCTTCTTGAAACCAGGAATATGGAACTAGGTTCTTCTAAGTGGACGTACAATGGAGATTTTGATCTTTTACTTCTCACTTGCCAGATTGGTGAGTTAAAGGGAGAGTTGACCAGACTACTTGAGTTACTTACTCAAATGTAATCAAGTTCCATGCGTGGTATAAGTGGTAATGGAGGAGACATGTGGATGGCATTAGAAGGATTATCAGCCAGCCAAATAGGTTCATTTAATAATGTTTTTCATCCTGGTCAGGTTTTATGTGATAATAATATGATGGAAACAGAGAACAACAGTAGTTCCCATGGTGTCAATCAAGTTGGATTATCTAAAGGTGATAGAAACAACAGCCAAGTGAACAAATTTATACATCGAGAGCAGACAGGTGATGTATGAGCGAGTGCACTTACTCAGATTTAGGACACTGTACAGACCGAGAAGGTGGACAAGGAAGACTGGATTTTAGTATTGGCATTAATCGACTGGATCATCCTAAACCTGACTTTTTGCCAACAAAAGTTACTGTAACTGTTTTTCTCTCTTCATAAAAGATTACATTTGTTCAAAACAGTCGGACCATGAACAGACAAAATACAGATCAAAATGCAAGTTTTAATGTGCATTTACCCTCTTCTCAAGCTTGTAACAGAACATTTTAATCTTACAGACTGGGTTAATAAACCTTTTGTCTATCTAATTCAAGATCAGAGGGGCAGTTTTACACTATGAACAAAATGTTGGACATGTTTGAGAAAAAAATTACTCAAAGTAAAAAACTTCTAGTTAGATAATTGTTATCTTGCTAAATGTTTGAGGTTACAAATAGTGCCCCAAGGGCTAAGATATTTCAAATTTTCCAAACAACATCAAAGAGGGCTCAGATTTTCATTGTGAGCTCACGGATATGTTTGATACACATGGTTTTGAGTTCAATGAATGTTTGATTTATGGCGCTTTGAATGAAGAAGACAAATTGAATAATAAAATTAAGAATAATTTATTATTTAAACAGTTATAGATAAATATGAGGGGATATTTTATAAGGTTGGCCAGCACTGTAATTATGTTAAATGTCATAAAACTAAAACAATTATGAGAGACCTAAAACATTACAGACTAAAAATGTTTATCCTATTGCTAATGGAAGAAAGGGTAGGGGCAACAAGATAGGCATTGAAAAGGCTAGAGGTGGACTGTTGAGTAAATTAAGAGATCAAAAGTTTACAAACAATGAAGAGCTATTTAACAACCACTGGGTTATGACATTCTGTGTCATATATTCTGTTTCCACGGACAAATCTAAATGACATTACTGTAGCCTTTATTTACTTATTTATTCATTTGATCAAAGACATCTGAGAGGCACCAGCTCAATAAACTGTCTGTAACTGGTGGGAATTATCTCTAGTGCTTGTGTCTGTGTGTGTGTGTGTGTGTGTGTGTGTGTGTGTGTGTGTGTGTGTGTGTGTGTGTGTGTGTGTGTGTGTGTCTCCATAGGTCCAAGTATTATTAGACACTTCCCACTCAGTACACTTCACATTGCCCTACTTCACAATATCTGCTGTTTTCATTCACCTTAGAAGTACCATTGGACACCAATAACCCCTATAATCTCTGTAGCACATGTGATAACTGTGTAACACTATAGTACAAATAACTAGATAGGTAGGGGTTCTAATCCCAATACTGGCAAGTGTGTGTGTGACAGTTGTGTATGTGAGACTGAGGGTGTGTGTGTTTGTTTGTAGATGAAACAGTTTTAGGCCATTCCCACCTACAACACTTCCCAGTGCCCCACTTTATTAGTCCTGCTGATGTCATTCCCCTTATTGGCACCTTTGACCAGTTGTCATCCCCGTAAGCTCTGTAGCGTGTGTGATAACTGTGTAGTTCTATAGTACAAATCACTAGCTATACAGGGGTTCTAATCTCAGATCTGGCAAATGAGTGTGTGTGTATGTTTGTAAGAAACAATATTTTGACAAATCTCCTACCCACTGCCCTACTTTATCACTCCTGCTGATGTCATTCTCCTTATCAGCACCTTTGGCCAATTGTCAGCCCAGTAAGCACTGTAGCATGTGTAATAACTGCATAACACGATAGTACAAATCACCAGCTAGACAGGGGTTCTAGTCTCAGATCTGGCAAATGAGTGTGTGTGTATATGTTTGTAAGAAGACATTTTTTGATAAGTCTCCCACCCACTGCCCTACTTTATGAGTCATTCCCCTTATCAGCACCTTTGGCCAGCTGTCAGCCCAGTAAGTTCTGTAGCATGTATGATAACTGCATAACACAATAGTACAAATTGCTAGCTAAACAGGGGTTCTAATCTCAGATCTGGTAAATAAGTGTGTATCATTGTAAGAAGTATTTTGATAAGTCTCCCACCCACTGCCCTACTTTATCAGTCCTGCTGACGTCATTCCCCTTATCAGTACCTTTGGCCAGTTGTCAGCCCAGTAAGCTCTGTAGTTGTATGATAACTGTGTAACACTATAGTACAAGCAACTGGAGAGGCAGCGCTTCTACTCTCAGATCTGGCAAATGTGTGTGTGGGTGTTTAATTGTGTGTGTATGTAAGTGTGTATGTTTGTTGGAAGGAGTATTTTGTTAAGTTACCCACAAACTGGCCTACTTTATCAGTCATACCGATGTCACTCCTCTTATAGGTTAATAGATGTGTACTAGGCTAATGGCCCTGGAACCATTACAAGCTTAGCCCATAGAGGTGCCCTGCCATTGTGTCACCCGATGTTAGTTTCCAGTGCCTCCATCAAGTATAGCCACCAGAGTGATCCCTGGGGTGAACTCTCTATTACCCATCCACTCATCAAGATCTCTCTGGAACAGGGTCATCTAGGTACTTTGCTTGACATGTATGGGAAGTCTATTCCAGGGCATGTGCAGTCTCTGGGTGAGGACCCTGTCCCTCCAGCATGTTGAGTTGATTGTGGTAATGAGGCCACGGTCTCTGCAGTGTGTGGTGCAGAGAGATGGGGATGTCTTTAGATGTAGCATTTGTAAAAGAGCTGAGTCAGACATGGCTTTGCAAGTCAAGCAGAGATCACTTCTAAGTAGGTGATATGAGACCGAGAATAGCTGGGGTCTTTTGAGTCTGTCTGTGTAAGACATGTGTTTAATACCTAGGATCCTCATTGTGAGGTACTTAAGTGGTCTCTCCAGCTGTTGCAGATGTCTAATGCGGTACATGCCAAATCGGCCATTATACTAGATGACTGGTGTAATGAGGGAAGAGTACACAGAGACGATGACCTCTTTCTTCCTGGATGCAAAACCCTTGGTAATGAGATGTGCCACATAGAAGGATTTCCTGTCCACAGTGGCAATGTGGTGGTTAATGGAAAGGTTGCTGTCAACCTGTGTCCCTGATCTCTTATAACACCTACAGTGTTCAGTGGGCTCCCATTGATGTGGTACTTACTAGGAACTGAGATTTTACCAAAGGTTCTGATGATGCATTTTGTGGTGTTAAGATGCAGGCCATGGTTTCCACACCAGTCAGTGGTCTCAGTGAGGCCTTTCTGTAGGATGTCTGCATCGCTTGTGGAGTTAATGATGGCTCCCATCTTGCAGCTGCCTGTGAACTTGGTCAGCCAGAGTTCCTTTGTGTTGGCCTGGACTCCTGAGAAGTAGATGCTGAACAGAAGAGTAACCAGGACTGATCCCTGTGGGACTCCACTCATGACTGGCTGGCAGTCTGACTTGGAGCACACTACTTTCACACTGTATGTTCTATCTGTGAGCCAATTTGCAACCCCCCCCCCTGTGATATAGGGGTCAATACCTAGTTTGGTGGGTTCATCTATAATTCCTGACTGAGGAATGGTTTCAAGAGCCTTGACCAGATTGATGTAGGCTGTATGCAGTCCCTTACTGTCATACACAGCTCTGGTGACTGACTCAAAGAAGTCAACCAGGTTAAGAAGCATGATCCCCCTTTCACAAAGAAAAACTGTGTGGGGTCCAGAGTTAATAGATTACCTATATGTTTGTCGATCAGGTCCCTGATGATGGGCTCCATAGCTGTACACATCAGACTCGTCAGGCTACTGGACTGATAATTCCTAGGGTCTGTAGTTGCTACACCTTTATGGAGAGGGATGACTGTAGCAGTGCACCATTTAGGAGGGACAAAGCCTAAGATGAGGCTGTGGCTGAACAGAGAACACAGATGTGGTGCCAGGTATCTTTGTAGTTCATGTAGAACACAGCCAGGGATAATTTGGGGTCCCATGGAAGCTGTGTTCTTGCCAGTGGACAATGCAGGTGTAACCTGAGCTGCAGTAATCCTGGGTGCCTGGCATTCTTCTGGCATTCTGATTGTTCCCCTAGGGGGAAGAGAGGGGTAAAGCTGGCACTGAATGTGTTGGCAAGAATGTTGGGAATATCTGTTGGCTCAGTATAGGAGGTAGCATTGTGCAGTAACTCAGAGCACTTCTTGGGTATTGGTGTGGAGGTTCTTGATATAACTACCAAAGGATTTGTGATTGCTGTCAGTGTCTGCTGCAATTCTGCCATCATAGGCAGCTTTAGATGATTTCATGAGGGATCTCAAGTTGTTGTTGAGGCTAATAAGGGAGTTTTACCACTCTTGGGACTCCACATTTTTCTGCAACAGTTTCTTCCTTCTGTTGTACAAGTTATTACTGGCAGGGGACCACCAGATTGCCCTCCAGAGTTTGGAGGAGAGTGGCTTGGTTCTGTTGGGTATGGCTATTATACACATTGATGTACATGTTTGTATAGTGCATTTTATGCGTCCAAAGTCAGCTTTGAAGAAGTTCTTCAAGGTGGTTACCTTTGCGGGGGGTGTGGGTGAGATGTGGATTTCCATGGTGATTACTCTATGTTGGATCTGACCGGGTAGTGATTGACTACTGTTGTCAAGCAATGGTCCCATATGTTAGATTAGTAATCAACACAGGTCAAGGATGTTGCTTCCTCTACTGGGTGTCAGAATGAGCTGGTCCAGGGCATTGGAAATGATGAATTCCAGGAAGCATTGGGCCAGTGTATTGGTGTTGAGCATCTTACCCAGTTGATGGAGGGGTAGTTGAACTCTCTTAGTATGAGATTGTTGGGTTGGACCTTGATAGATTCCAGGGTGTTGAGGAATGTGGTTTGAGAGTCTAGGGACATGGATGTGGACCTATAGCAGGCTATGACCTGGATTGCACTATTACCCAATGTAAGTTGTACCTGAAGTATCTCAGCTGCATTATGCTCGGATACTACTCTGGATGTGTGCATATCCATTAGTAATATGGAGACAGCACCACCTTTGTAGCTGTGGTCTGTATTTTGGGGATGACAGTTGTAGAATGAGTTATAGGCTGGTAGTGGAGGGGTGCTGTCTGCTGCTGTAAACCAGGTCTCCATTACAGCACAAATGTCAATGTTCTCCAAAATTTGCCAATAACTCCACTTTTAGAAGCCATCACTGTCTTGCCCTAAAGGAGCTACAGTGGTTAGAATTCCCTCAATTATTTAGTTACCACCAACTAATGCTCACCTTCAACATATTAAAGAACCCCCACAAAACCCCAGCCCTAAACCAACCATTAAACCAATATTCAGCAAACCATCCTCTACACTCATCCAAAAAAACCTGCTCTGTATATCCAAAGTCAACAATACTGCAGGGAAAGCTCTTTTCTCTCATACCATCACTAGGAAATGGAATAACCTCCCCCAAAATATCTCTTCAGCACCATCTATCTCACTGTTCAAAAAGTCACTTAAGTCACACCTCTTGTAGTCCTAGCTCTGTCCTTGCATCACATAAATGCTTTCCTGCTCTCCTCCAACTCTTGCAACCCTCCTCTTTTCAATGCTTACTATCTCTAGTATACAGTACTCAAATACTCCCATACAGGGACTACTATGTGTAAACTATTATGTCTTCTGTGATGTCTCTTTGATTGCATCAGTTAATGTGGAGTTTTTTTTTCTCCCAAATACTGCCATCCAGGGTCTACTATGTGTAAATTAAGTTTGCTTGGAACAAACTATTGTATGATATATTTTTTGATTGTATATTTACCACTGTAAATATTGTTTGATGTGGAGCTTTTCTCCCCGGGCCTCCACTGTAAATGGACCTCATTCCAGTTGGACTTTCCCGGTAAACAAATGTAAAATAAATAAATAAAATAAAATAAATTTTGAGGAATGCTTCAAGTGGCTGCATCTGAAGATGTAGATGTCTAGTGTTGAGCAGCATGCCCCCCAGATTGCATATATGTATAGCTGTTACAGTGATAATTTGATTTGGAAAATGGCCTAAAAAGGCACTATAGGGGTGGCAAGACACTTAGCCAGTACCTGGAAACCCAGGGGGTGTCAGATGCAGGCCATCTCTGGCAAGCCATCGCAGTCTGTCAATCATGTCATCCCAAGAAGACTGATACTGGATCCCATTACAGTGCCACCAGACACTTAAGCCAATTGTTGAAGTCAATTATTTGTTGTTTGTACTGCGGTATCATTCTGGGTGACAGTAGTATACTGCTCAGGGCTACTGTCATACCTGCCTGACCCACATAATCTGAGAGCTCCACCATGTCTCTTTTCATATAGTCCATGGAAGTGATCTCAGGTCATTCACACACACATTGACAATGAAAGATTCATACTTGTAGTTGTTGTGGGGTGACCTGACTGGGTGTGGTATGTGTTGGATTCTGGAACCTGATAGAAAACTGACTGTTACTTCCTCCATGTTCAACCCAGTGAGTGGGACATCTGTGTGCCTATTAAGTCATCTATGATTACTCTATCAGGCAAGGTGGTTAGCCTTTAGGGCTTAGGTTGAGGGGCACACTGTGTAGGTTAAATATGTGTCCTATGGTTTGTGCTTTGTTGTGGTGGTTGAGTGGGTGTGTGTCTTGGAGATCTCCACTGTTTGGGTAAATGTCTATTAAGTGCCTCTGTGAAGGTGGGTGTGTGGTTATTGTTTGTATGTCAGAGCTGTGACAGTGGGTGTTCTAGAGGGGTATGTGTTCCATGTGGTGTGTTTTGCAGGTGTTGACCCTTCTGATCTTGACCAGCTAGTCCAGTCTTCACTGGAGAATGCATATCTTCCAGTTCGGTGATATAGGAGTATATCTCACAAGTCTGAGTGTTGGGAGTTTAGAGGACATGGTTGTCTGTGTACATTGAGGCAGTTGCCTCAGAATGCCAACATGTACCAGGTTAATGGGCAAAAGCGCACTGAACTGCACTTTAATTATGCCAGGAGGGGTGGTCATAACTACTAAATACTGGAGCTAATTCCGTGAGGAATGGCTACTGCTGATTGCTCTCAGGTGTGCTAGAACAGTTGATAAAAAACCTGTGGAACTGCAAAGCTATTTCATTATTTGAAGTGCAGGAGAGAAAGACCTAGCAAGATCTAATGGAAAAACTGAAGGCAGACTTTCTGGCACCTTTAGCAGTTTACCTCAGCTGTACAGTTATGAGCACCTTTGGCCAACTGTCAGCCCAGGAAGCTCTGTAGCGTATGTGATAACCGCATAACACAGTAGTACAAATAACTAGATAGGCAGGAGTTCTAATTTCAATACTGGCAAGTTTGTGTGGGAATCATACACTGTGTATGTTATACCATTTTGAGTTGTGTACCACCCTGTAAACTTCCCATCACCCTACTTTACTAGGCCTACTGATGTCATTCTCCTTAGAAGTACCTTGGGACTGGGTGAAATCACGTAACCACAGTGGTAAATCTGATGACTGCATGACACTATAGTAGAAATAAATAGGTATTGGTTCTAATCTCACTTCTGGCAAGTGTTTGTGTGAGAATCATATATTGTGTGGGTTATACCATTTTGAGTTGTGTAACACCTTGTAAATTTCCCATCACCCTACTTTATTAGCCCTGCTGATGTCATTCACCTTAGAAGTACCTTGGGACTAGGTGAAATCATGTAAGCTCTGTGGCGTGTCTGATAACTCTGTAACACTGTAGTAGAAATAACTAGATAGGTAGGGATTCTAATCTCACTACTGGCAACTGTTTGTGTGTGTTTTTGTGAGAATCATATACTGTATGGGTTATACCATTTTGAGTTGTGTACCACCCTGTAAACTTCCCATCACCCTACTTTACTAGGCCTGCTGATGTCATTCACCTTAAAAGTACCCTGGGAGTAGATGAAATCATGTAAGCTGCGTGGCACGTCTAATAACTGTGTAACACTATAGTAGAAATAACTGGACAGGTAAGAGCTCTAATCTCAATACTGGCAAGTGTGTGTGCCTTTGGGTGAAGAGCATGTCCTGATTGGCTGATACCATTTTGATTTGTGTACCATCCATGCCTGTTTACCACCTCTGATGGCATTACTTTCAATAGCATGGTAATAGCATCTGCCTCACATGCAGCATGTTAAACTGTTGTGCACACCATACCAGTCCTCTGTACAGATGTCTATGAAATATCCAGATGTTTGTAAGCTATATGTGGTCTGTGTCCCTTAACAATGCCCATGTACATGATACTGTTGCCAAATTTCTACAGTGAGTGTAGTGACACACATTCCAGCATCAAGCATCATGGCTGACTGAAACATTCATGCTGATACAATGTCTGCTACACTATCACTTGTCCAGGCTTGTAAGAGCAATATATGACTCCACATCCTATTTCTGGTGGTTTATCTCATCATGAAGTCATTCAGAACATTACCTGTTGTAAGAGGTAGTGTGTTATGTCCCATGCATATAATCTATGTGGGGTATGTCATGTGTATGTAGTAGTACAGTACATCAAGGTGGAAATGTAAGTTTACTAATCTGTCAAATGCCAACTGTGTTTATGTTACTGTGTGCACATCCCCTGTGTCAGTCCTTACTGTGTGTATGCAAAGGATATACCATTTTGTCTCCCTGTTCCAACCAATAAACTCAGGAATGCATACCACAAACCTATCATACACAGTGTCATGCATGCCCTCAATGACTGCACCAGGGTTGAGTGTATGGAAAAGAAATGGCAGGGCCAACAGGTTTAGACAGGTGAATCTGCTGCAGTTAATGTAATGACTATGCTTGTGAGGGACCTGCTGACAGTACTGCAGTGACCTGTTCTGTATGTATGAGCCTGTGGTACTACACAACACTGAGCTGACATGTCTGAAGGCTACCTGCCTGTGACAAGGGGTATGTATGAAAGGTCACACTATCTGACAACAATGTTCCTCACACACAATGCATACCACAAACCTATCATACACAGTGTCATGCATGTCCTCAATGACTGCATCAGGGTTGAGTGTATGGAAAAGAAATGGCAGGGCCAACAGGTTTAGACAGGTGAATCTGCTGCAGTTAATGTAATGACTATGCTTGTGAGGGACCTGCTGACAGTACTGCAGTGACCTGTTCTGTATGTATGAGCCTGTGGTACTACACAACACTGAGCTGACATGTCTGAAGGCTACCTGCCTGTGACAAGGGGTATGTATGAAAGGTCACATTATCTGACAACAGTGTTCCTCACACACTGTTGCATGCATACACACCTGGTACATGTACATATAAAGCTGTGCCTTGCCTATGACATGGTCTGTGTATTCCCACTCTGCCATACTCCCCCTTTGGAATGTCTGCAGGGCCACAGCCTGCAGACATACTGACACCTGGAACACAAACAGAATACAGCATGTCAGACTACATTCAGTCAGTGGTACTAACAGTAATAATGCATCCTGACTAATAAGGTGCATACACCTGTACGTGTACCCATAACAAATGCAAGCAGACAGCACCTTACATAGTATTACATTGCTACACTGACCTTGGTGTTTTAACTTTGGAGGATTATTCTGTTGTGGATTTAATAAAGTGCGGTTTGAGTGCGCTGTTTCCAGCTTTTTATTTATATTTACATTGCTACACTGTACTATATTCACCCTGTGCATCAGACCCATATTAGCATGTCCCTGCATCAATGGTATGGATGACAGGGATGTGGCACAGGTATCATCAAATGTACAGGGTGTGGTGTGGGTTTGCCAGAGGCCTAGGCTGGGCCATATGGTTGACATGATGTGTGAGTGTTTGGGGGGTATCCAATAGATGGGCTGTGCAGAGGTGTTGTGTGTGTGTAGAGGAGACCTGCCTGTGATACAGATGTGTGTGTGTATGTATGCACACAGTCATGCCATGGCTGCCCTACACAGGGGTACGTTGGATAGCTGTGGACCGTACATGGCAGGGTGCCCAGTTCATTGTTTCTAGTCACAGACATAGGAACTGGTCCTGCCATGGGTATCACTGGCATCACCAGGCCCCAGGCCAGATGCAGTACTGCTTCCAGATGGTGACTTCTATCTGTTGGATCCGTGCCCCTGATGGGACTGGACAGGACCACATGCCCATGGCCTGCTCCAGTGTGATGTGGACAGCAACCCTCCTTCAGTAGTGCTGGTGTCACTGCCACTATAGGAGTGTGAAGGTGCATGGCCCGTAGACTCTCAGCTGTTGTTGGTGCAGCCCATCTCCCACCACATGCTGTAGCACAGACATGCCATGGTCGAGGATTGCCAAGGTCTCACTCCACCGTCTATTCATGACCTCAGTATTTTGATGTGTGGCCTCAACAAGATCATGTATGTCGCCACGTAAATCAGGAAGAGTTGCATCCACCATCCAGAGTATTTGTCTGGTGCAGTGTTCACTACATGCCTGTGCATCCATGACAGCCCAGAACATGTGTCTGGTGACTCCTGCTGTGGCACATGCGACAGCAGATTGATGAGCATTGGTCCGTCCTCCTGTGAGCAACCCTGTTCATCCACCTGTGTGAGATCTCACCTGCACTCTGGCTATGGCCAGTGTCTACACTCACACCTGCCATAGTCACCACATTAGCCTGTTCAATGCCACCACCTGCCAACTGTCCATCATCTGTGGCCATTGGTGTTGGGGTATGTGTGGGCATTGTCACTGTGTGCGGGGATGGTATGAACAAGAGTGGGATGCTAACCAATGGCACAGATTCAGCCTCTGACAACCCCTCCTGTACCTCACTATTCATATCACCATTATCAGAGTCTGCAGAGATAATGACATCAGTTTCCAAGAGGGAAGGACCCCAAACCCAATCACCACCTGTGAGGGGAAGATAACATATGTACATTAATATCTGCATTTTGAGGTTGGCTGGTACACGCACACATGCACACACACACACTACCACACACACACACACACACACACACACACACACACACACACACACACACACACACTTACTTACAGGTGAGGTGGCAGAAATCTGGTACACAGACCACACATTACCCAAATGATGACATGCATGACACACAGCCCTCAACATCATGCATTGCAGCCAGTTTTTCTGTATGTAACTAACAATATAGAGCTCTGGGATACATGATTAGTGTTAGTAGGTGATGGCCCTTCCCCAGCACAGACTGCATGCATGTACACATCACTGCTGTTCACCTGTATAGCACAGTGGCAAGTACTACAGAACATACCTCACAACTGTACAGATCCTCACAGGATATGTAGATGTCTGGCTCATATGTTTGCTCTGTTTTTCATAACCCCTGTGTTTCTATGATACATAACTGGGGTGATCTGTGGAGTGGCATCACTGATTAATGACATGCATTTGAGTGTCAGACCTCCAAACCAGCAGTAAATGTATGGCCACACAATTCCTGGTACACCACCAACCTTCTATGTTTACAGTGGATATGATAGATGTACATAACCCTGTTAACATGACATGTTCTTGTAATATATGAGATGACACCACAATAATGCATTCAAATATGTTACTCACCTTTCATGTGACATATGACATGTGCAATCCAATCAATTTACAAACAAATGTGTTACATGTAAAATATAGTGACTGTAATATGTACAATGTGGTCGTTATATAAGTGTGCACACCCTTAAAATGATACTTTATTGAAGCACCTTGTTATTGACTTACAGCATTCACTCTTCTTGTGAAGGTGTTTATTAGCATGGCACATCTTCACTTGGCATTATTTGGCCATTCTTCCATGCAAAGGTCACCCAACTCTGTCAGATTGCAAGGGCAGCTCATGTGCACAGCCCTCGTCAGGTCACACTAGGGTTTGTCTATCTGGTGTGGGTCTATGCTCTGGCATGGCCAATCCATAACCGTGAGTGTGTTCAGGTGGAGCCTTTCTTAGGTAGGTTTGGATGCATGCTTTGTGTCTTTGTCATGTTGAAGGCTGACACCCCTCCCCATCCTCAGCATTCTTGCAGATGACTGATGGATTTGGGCCAGATGTGGGTGTTATTTGGAACTGTTCAGAATTCCCACCACTGTGACTAAAGGCCCAGTTCTGGCTTTGGAACAGCATCCCCACAGCAGGCCACTGCCACCAGCATGATTCACCATGGGGATGCTGGTATTCAGGTTAAGAGGGGGTGTTGCTTGTGCACTACACATACCTTTTGGTATTCTGGCTGTGATGTCGATCCATAGTCTCATTACACCATAACACATTTTCACACATGCCTTTGGGAGACCTGATGTGCTGTATTTCAAATTGTATCCACCCCTTGATATTTTTTGGTGTGGGGAAATGCTTCCATCTTCTGACCATACCCCATAGGCCAGACATATGTAGGATATGGGAGAGTGTACTCACATGTAGTACACAACACCAGTACTTGCAAGAGATTCCTGAAACTCCCTCAGTGTTGTTGTATGTCTCCTGGCAGCTTCCTTCACCAGGTCTTGACATGTCTTGTCATCATTTTTGGAGGGACATCAGGTTCTTTTCAACAGCAATGTTGTCCTATATTCAATCCACCTTTGACAACTGTCTCCACTGTGTTCCATGGTGTATGCAATGCTGTGGTAATGTTGTTGTACCCTACTCTTGACTGACATCTTTCAAATATGTGATCCCTTTCCTGCTTTGTATGCTGTCTTCAAGCCATGGCTGTTGCTGTTGCAGGCAACTGAGCAAATGTCATGAATATCCTACTTGGACAGCAGACTGTTATTTGGTGTTACTCAGAGTGCCTTTACTTGATGGCAGGTGTGACCCAAGCAAACTGGGTGTTGTCAGTAAATCACAAGCTGCTGCAATAAAATATTATTTGAAGGATGTGCACACATATGCATGCAACTTATTGTAAGGTTTGTATACTCCATATTTGGTTCCCAGCAGATTGATTGGTTTTACAAGTGAATAGTTCATGTCATAGGTCACATTACAGGTTGGAAAATGTGTGTACAGACATATCATGGTCTCAATTTGTATATATATCACAAACACCTGGCATCTTAACAGGGGTGTGTATATTGTTTAGATCCACTGTATGAGAGTAATGTTTCACACATGTCCCTACCTTAGGCCGTTTGTCCCCCCATTGTGTTGGTCTCTGTCCAAAAGTCTTCGACTGACAGGTTGTGAGGTATGCTACAGGGATGTTACATTCTCTTCAGACAGGCCCCTGTCGTGACCACTGTGATGCAATGCAGTTAACCCCACCACAAGTGAATATGCACATAAAGCAATATGGCTATGAGTGACAGTTTTGTGCATGGTACATTGCATGGCCTTCACATGCCTGGAGTATTGGCAAACCACAACAGAACAATTCCATACTCACCAGTTTCAGGCTGCTGTCCCACATGCAGACCAGATGGACCTAGGTAGTTGTGGGAGAGAAGTATTGTCAGAAGACTCACATGTGGCATTGGTACAGGATGGATGCATCATGTCTGCATATTTACAGTACAATCCCCAGTACTACACAATTTGCTGTCCTTCACCATAGATGTGCACTTCTGTGCATTAGAAAACCCCATCCACAACTGCAATCTGACCTGACACATGCATGTAGATACTCTACAAATACAAGTATGTCTGCTGCACTAGTCTAGTAATCTCCACTGGGGCCTTACCTGCACACTCCTCTTCCATTGTCTGGGTGCCACCCACCTCCAGCATGTGGGGGGGGGGGTCTGTACCCTGATGTTGCACTGGGATGGGTGCTCCAAGGTTGCTGAGGAGATCCTCATTGGGTGTCAGTGGGAGCTGCATGGCTGGGTCCCCACTTGTGGCTGTGCGGTCCCTGGCCACTGCAGCAGCCCTTTGCCTGGCATGGTGTATGAGGTCATTTGCACAATGCCAGACCTGCTCATATGTACGTCAATGCAGGCCGACATCATTTACCCTGTGGACAAGGTCATCCCACAGACTGGTCCTCTCTCACAGATGTTGCTGGCTCTGGCCAAACATTATGGCATGGTTCTGTAGTATGGCTGCTATAATTATATTTGTCTCAGCTGCTGAGAAAGTAGACCTTTGCTGATCCAACATTGCACCTGGAAGACATAAAAAGGAAAACACATCACAGGACCTCATACATCTGGCAACAGTATGTACAGAACCAGCACAGCTACATTGAATACCAGTAGCCACCACTCACAACCACAACGTACCCCTTTAATTTATCAGCACTGTATCTGCTTGAATTGCACTGCTGGTCCTGATGTGTCATATTCCCCCTAATTAGGGCTAGTTAATTTCATAATCATCTACTCCTCATTCATGTCTGTGTAGAGGGATGACATTGGCCATCTTTCATGTGGATGGGGTGTGGATGGTGCTAAGGCTTGGTGTGACTACAGTGTGTAATGGAGCTGGGAGCACATGCCTGAGTTCATGTAGGATGCAGATAGGTATGTTATCAGGTCCCATGGATACTTACATTTGTTGCCTTTCAGTAGGCAATATGTACCTGTTCACTGGTGATGAGGGGAGGGGTGTGGGTGCTGTGCGTATCTACCTATAGTGATGCTGAGCCAGGTGGTGATGTTTGCCCTAAACCTATCTTCAGCAGGTTGGCTATAGCTATGTTGTGTGTATGTGGTCTGATTGACCACCATTACAGGGTGGGTTAGTTTGTTGTCTCTGAGATTGCAGACATATGTGAAGATGGACTTGTGATTGGCCTTCGTGAATGTGTCCGATTTGTACTCATAGTTAGCCGTACTCCACCTGTCACCTTATATGCTTGATCAAACAAAGGCTGACTTGATGCCAAGTTGGTGCCAGTTTCTAATTTGCCCTATACAGCCAATATATGGACCAAGTCTGTGGTTTGTGTATTGCTGCTGTCCAGCAAAGGAGATTACTTTACTTTGGTGGTGGCAGGTTTTACAAGTAAGGTATTGCTGAGTCCATACAGCTATGTTGGTGTTCATATAGCTGTTTGTAGTAGACACGGACACAGTCATAACACAGTTGGACACCTCTCCAATTTCAAACTGATACTCATGCTTATTGTAGTACCCATGGCTGTGTCAGGGCAATGCAACAACCAGTAGCTGCAGAAATGTCACTCTGCTGGATGCACAGTAACTAAGATTACACACGTGTACAACATGTACAGCTTATTTAACTGACATTTTGTTTCCCATGTCTGTTGCTATGAGGCGGTCAGATACACCTACTCATATCAACATGTGCACAGGTAATACCTGATATACATTTCTGTTCTATCTCAGTATGGCACACTGTATTCATACTCTTGCTGCCCAGTCATCCCTCTCAATCCATTAGAGCAGGCCATCTGTAGGACGTCACACATACATGGGGGAACAATGGGACAAAATTAGTGACACTGTCTTAATATTGCTGTAACATACTTGAGTCATTCAATAGTTCAGTAGCCCTTGGACTGACAGACATACCCTTGGAGGATGTCCAACACTCATATGGCAGGAAGAGAGAAGAAAGGCTAGGAGTGTGGTAGCGAGGGTAAGAACTTTTAATGTTGGCAGTGTGACTGGTATAGGGACAGAGCTAGCTGATATGATGGCCAGAGGAAAGTGAAAATATTGTGTGTGGAAGAGACCTGATGGATGGGGAGTACAGCTTGGTGTATCAGAGGCAGGTCACAATTGTGCTATCAGGGTGTGGATGGGAGGGGAAAAGGGGTAGGGGTTATCCTGATGGAACAGTATGCCAAGGGTGTTTTTGGAGGATGGCATGAGTGTCTGATAGAGTGATGTTTATGAATCTGGAAATGGATGGTGTAATGATGAATGTTGTTAGTGCATATGCTACGCAGGTTGCTTGTGCGATGGATGAGAAAGAGAAATGTAAAGTCAGTTGGATAAAGTGGTGATGACTGTACCCAAGGGTGAGAGATTGGTGACTGCAGCAGATTTCAATGGTCATGTTGGTGAAAGGAACTGAGGGGATGAGGAAGGGCTGGATATGTATGGTGTTAAGCAAAGGAATGCAGACAGTGAGATGGTAGTGGATTTTGCAGAAAGGATGGACATGGCTGTGGTGAATACATACTGTAACAGGAGGGGGGAGCATAGGGTGACATACAAGAGTGGAGGGAGATGCACACAGGTGGAATATATCCAATGTAGGAGGGCCAGTTTGAAGGAGATTGGAGACTGTAAATTGGTGACAGGTGACAGTGTAGTTAGGCAGCAGAGACTGTTGGTCTGTAAGATGACGTTGATGATCAAGAAGAGGAGGAGTGTGGGGGCAGCACCAAGGATCAAATGGTGAGAACTGGATAAGGGTGATTGTAAGGTGGAGTTCAGGGATGAGTTAAGAAAGGCACTGGGTGGCAGTGACAATTTACCAAATATCTGGGTAAGTACAGCAGAGCTAGTAAGGGAGATGGCTAGAAAGGTGCTTGGTGTGACATGTGGATGGAGGAAGGATTACATGGACACCTGGTGGTGGACTGAGGAAGTACAGGACAGTATACAGAGAAAGAGGTTGGGGATGAAGGAGTGGGATTGTCGGAGAGATGAGGAAAGTAGACAGGAGTATAAAGAGATGAGGTGCATGGCAAAGAGAGAGGTGGCAAAGACTAAGTATGAGGCATATGATGACTTGCATGACAGGTTGGGCACTAAGGAGGGATTAACGGACCTGTACCAGTTGGCTAGACAGAAGGACTGAGCTACTAAAGATGTGCAGCAGATAAGGGTGATAAAGGATAATGATGGAAACGTACTCCCAAGTGAGGAGAGTGTGTTCAGCAGATGGACAGAGAACTTTGAGAGGCTGATGAATGAAGAGAATGAGAGAGAGATGGTTGAATGATGTTGGTATGGTGAATCAGGAAGTGCAACAGCTTACCAAGGAGGAAGTAAGGATAGCTATGAAGAGGATGAATACTGGAAAGCCTGTTGGTCCACATGACATACCTGTGGTAGCATGGAGGTGTTTAGGGGAAATGGCAGTGGTGTCTTTCACCAGATAGTTTAATGATATCTTGGAAAGTGAGAGGTTGCATGTGGAGTGGAGAGAAAGTGTTTGTGTACCATTTTAAGAATAAGGTTGATGTGAAGAGCTGTTGTAACTACAGAGGGATAACATTAATCAGTCACAGCATCAAGTCATGGGAAAGAGTAGTGGAAGCTAGGCTAAGCTGGGAGGTGATGAGTAGTGGTCAGCAGTATGTTGTCATGCCAGGTAAGAGCACTACAGATGTAATGTTTGCTCTGAGAGTGTTGATGGAGTAGTACAGAGAAGGTCAGGGTTGCTTTGTGTCTTTCTGGACATAGAAAAAGCACATGACAGAGTGCCTAGAGGGGAGTTGTGGTATTGTATGAGGAAGTCATGAGTGGCAGAGATATATGTAAGACTGGCACAGGATATGTACAAGGGTGGTGTGACAGCTGTGAGGTCTGCTGCGGGAGTGACAGATGTGTTTAAGGTGCAGGTGGGATGATATCAGGGATCAGCTGTGAGCCCTTTTTTATTTGCAATGGTGATGGACAGGTTGACAGAAAAGATCATACAGGAGTCCCCGTTGACTATGATGTTTGCAGATGGCATTGTGATCTGTACTGAGAGTAGTGTACAGATTTAAGAGACCTTGTAGAGGTGGAGATATGCTCTAGAGAGGAGAGGAATGAAGGTCAGCAGGACTAAGACAGAATATCTGTGTGAGAATGAGAGGGAGGGTAGTGGAATGTTGAGGATGCAGGAAGTAGAGTTGGCAAAGGTGGATGAGTATAATTGATTGGAATCAGCATTTCAGAGTAATGACAACTGTGGAGGACAGGTGAAGAAGAGAGTACAGGCAAGATGGAGAGGAGTGTCAGTACTGATTTGTGACAGACGAGTATGAGTAAAAGTGAAAGGGATGGTCTACAACAGTGTAGTGAGACCAGCTATGTAATATGGGTTGGAGACAGTGTCATTGACAAAAAGGCAGGAGTCAGGGTTGGATGTGGCAGAGTTATAGATGTTAGGATTTGCACTGGTTGTGACGAGGATGGACAGGATTAGCAATCTGTATATGACAGGGCAGCCCATGTTGGATGGTTTTGAGACAAAACCAGAGAGGCAAGATTATATCAGTTTGGACATGTGCTGCAGAGGGTTGCTGAGTATATTGGGAAAAGGATAGTAGGGGTGAAGCTGCCAGGTAACAGGAAAAGAGGAAGGCCTCAGATAAGGTTCGTGGATGTGGTGAGAAAGGACATGCAGGTGTTTGGTGTGACAGAGCAGGATGCAGAAGACAAGCAGAAATGGCAACATATGATCCACTGTGGCAACCCCTAATGGGAACAGCCAGAAGAAAAATGAGATGTAATGTCAGTCTTCACAGATTTGCCAATGATTTGCCAGACATAACACAACTGTATGAGCAAATGGCTACAAATATGAGGCACATATATGGTCAGAGTGCATAACACTGGACAGGTTAATGGTATGAGCTCAGTATATCACATGCAGTTCAACACACACATGTGCAACAGTACTTTACTATGCAAATACCATGTATAGGTCTCTCACATTTCTGAGACAACCAAGAATATCATAGTTGTATTCACAAGTAAGATATGGATATGTACGACATCCCAGTAGCTGGCCTAGCATTGTCACAGTCAGTTTTGTTCAACACATACTGCACTAGTAGTCATATGTGAGCCATCCTTTCCTGGGGTGACTCAGGGGCGTATCCTATGATCTATGTCACTGCAGACAGACCCAGATGCTATGGACATAGGTTCTGATCAGCAATATATCAGTACAGCAAGTCTTGTTGAGACATATATGTTACAGTTCCTATTTCCCATTCTTACAAACCCCCTACTGCAGTCCACCACATGCTTACTTGTTTGACATGCCTGTTTGTTGTATTCAAGTGTAGGTGGTTATGTCCTGCTTGGTTTTTATTTTTGCTGTTTCTCTCTCTCTCTCTCTCTCTCTCTCTCTCTCTCTCTCAAGGATGTAGGGTGTACATCTGCTTTGCATAGGCAGCAGCTTGTCTTTTGTAGGTAATACTCATGAGCAGCTGATGGCCTGTGCACCAATTGGTGTCCCCCACTTGATAACTGCATGCAGGGCAGCTGTGTTGTTATTCATATAGCCGATGACATGGCAACACACTCCTATCATTTAGTATATCATGTGAGCATTGACCCCTTTCCTTGCCAGTGAGGAGGACTTTGTGGAGTTGTGTGAACAACAGCATCACAGAGGGTATTTGGAAATTCCTCTTACAACCAAAACTGTGGAGACAGGCCAACAGAATGGAGGAGAGTTATCCAGACATAGGGACAGAATGTAAGTATTGCTGTTATACATTTGGATTAATGTTAGTCTAACAGGATTTGTGTGGACATGGAGTTACAGGGTGATTTTAACTCTGACAGTGTTATATGTTTGACATACCTCTCACCTGTAGGGCTATCTGCAGAATGGCCAGAATTTGGAATTCTATGTTTGGTGTGTTCATCAGACATTTTTATATTTGGAAAATCAGTAGCATACTCTGGGGATTGCAGTCAGCAACTGCTAACATCCATTTGTGTTTCTGACCTCATATCCCTCAGAAAAGATGTTACAACTAACCCTGTTACAACAGCAGCATTCTCAGTTTATAACAGCAATATTTCAAATATGCCCCTGTTTTTGGGCCTCTGTCCTACAATTATGTCAGGCTTTGTCCAGATGTCATGCAGTAAGAGTTTGAGAGGTATAGTATATGATTATTTAGTGCCTACATTCCTGACATTATCCCAGTGATGTATCAGACTGCCAGACATGTTATGTGAAAGAGGCCTTATATATGAGGGGAAAGCCTGGACATTCTGTGAGACTCTGTACAGCTGAGAGATCTGTGTATTTCTGGCAATTGCTGACAGACTGCCAGGATTGTGTAGCAGTGTATTGTGTCAGTGTTATTTGGCCTGTGTAGGAAGGGGTGTGGATGTATGTGTTATGGCTCCTTTTCTAATTGCCTGTGTATGCTGTTCCTGTTTTTGGTGGTCTATCAGCTGTATATGTTTGTAGGGGCAGACTGAGACATGTCCCATACCACAGTCAGGCATCATACTACACTGTGAACTGGACCAGTATATGTGGGGGTAGTGTGTGAGTGGCAAACATGTTTTTGTTCACACAGTCCTTATACCTTACTGCTCCTTTGGCTTACTGGTATGTCAATGTGACTGTGGTTGAATTGGTTGTGGGTATGCAGTTTTACACTGGTGTCTGTTTTTCAGTGCTGTGACATCCATGTAGTACTTAATATATCTGCCAATACATGTGTAATTCCCCCTAGCCGATTTGGGTTAGTGTTGTGTCAGTCTGACTATAGTTTGGACAGTGCTTAGTGACATGCTTACCAGCTGAGTGTAGTTTCCCTAATGGGATGCTATGTCCGGGTATTTCTAGGATGTAGTGTTGCCTGGCCGCCATAAGTGTTGTGTATTTCTGAGACATCAGTGAACTGATGTGAGGATTTCAGTCACTAACTAGTGGGAAGTAATTGTGTTGGACTTGTGCTGTTTCAGTCAATATATGTTAGGACAGACATGAGGGTGTTACTGCAGCAACTGCGTCAGCTTATTTCAGATATGTCCCTATTTCCATGGCTTTGTCCCCACACTTTGTCATGTCTGGCCCAGGTTTATTGCACTAAGGGGTTCTGAGCCTACCTCGGGATTGTCTGGATTGTTGCATTATGTCCAGGTTTACTGCTCATATGTCTGGTCTTTTCCACAGATGTATTATTTTCATATCCCTGGTAAATCACTGTGATGATCTGAGGATTTCTGACAGTAAATGATGACATACATTTCAGTTTCAGAACTCACATCCTTCAGAACATGTATGCTGAAACAAACCCTGTCACTCTGGCAACATTCTACATTTATAAGAGCAATATTTGAAATATGTCCCTAGTATGACTCCACTACATGTTCTGAGCATATATATATATATATATATATATATATATATATATATATATATATATATATATATATATATATATGTATATATACATACAAATCTATGTCAAACCCAGAGCTGTTGGACATGCTCCATGTAAAGAAATCCCAATCCCTCTGAGCTACACACTCTAGGGACCTAAACCTTATCACCACAATAAACAGAACATGCTGGAGGGATAGATTCCTATCTCAGAGACTTCCCATACGCTGGAACAAACTACCTATCTATATCAAGCAAAGCTCCTCATTAGCACTCTTCAAGAAAAATCTTGATGATTGGATGGGAGATAGGAAATTCACCCCAAGGATCACTTCTGTGGCTCTGCTTGACAGGGGCACAGGAAAATAATTTTCTTGGGTGGCAAAAGCCAGAGTACCATTTGGCTAGGCTTATATAGGCCCTAGGGCCAATAGCCTAGTACCTATCTATGAACCTATGAACCTATGCATATATATATATATATATATATATATATATATATATATATATATATATATATATATATATATATAGTTCCCTTTTAGAAGGTCAAACCACTGAAAACTCAAAAGTCATATGGCTGAGACCATATGCTCTAAATTTCAGAAGCTCGACCTTCTGAATGGGGATTGGCATACAGCACAGAATGGGAGATTTCTCTTTCTGTACTGTAGTGCAATCTTGGAGTTAGAATAAATAAGTAGCAGGGGGTGTGGGGGTGCGGGGGTGCTTGCCCCCCTGCAGAAACATTGTTTGTGTTTTTTTTTTAAGTTCCCTTTCAGAAGGTTGAGCTTCTGAATTTCGAGCATATGACTTCGGCCATATGACTTTCGAGATTTCAGCGTTTCAACCTTCTAAAGGGGAAAGGGGAACCATATATATATATATATATATATATATATATATATATATTTTTTTTTTTTTTTTTTCTATATATGTATAGTGTATATATATATATATATATATATATATATATATATATATATATATATATATATATATATATGTATATGGGTATATTTTATATGTATATTATTATTTATATTATGTATATATTTCTCTCTCTCTCTCTCTCTCTATATATATATATATATATATATATATATATATATATATATATGCATCTCCATACATATATACATGTGTATATGTATAAATACAAAACCTGACTGATTCTACGGAATCTTTTCCCTACTGTTGAATGAGCATATGTTGGAAACAGCATCAGCAATCCCTACAGCTCCAATGGTGTAGTGGTACATTGCTCTGATTATGGTGTACAGGGCCCTGAGTTCAAGACCTGACAGGGCTGATAATTTTGTTGCTCTTACTCATGCTTACACCCACACTAATTCTTTAAAAGAAAAGAGAAAGGGGTGATAGGAAAGTGGTGGAAAAGGGGCATGTAGAGGGAAGAACAATATGAAAGATAGCTATGGATGTGCATAATGGGTGTACGGAAGGTCCATAGCTGTTCATTTCTTATACAGCAACAGCTGTACATTTGTACAGAATTTGGAGGTGAATTTGGACACTCAAATCCCAGAGAGAGGGGTGAGGACAACAGAAATGTGTTGTTATACCTGCTCAGCATAGCTGAGCATTGCTAACCATTTCTCACAGTTCATTCTCATAATATACCACACTAATGACTCTGTTTAGTAAGTGTATATGATTTCCATTACATGACATTGACTATACATGCTTTCATTACAGTAGCAAGGGGTGTAACTATACTGCATGGGACACATGTATACATGGGTATTTTCACATATCATATGCACTCACCCATCCATTTTACACCACCTACACTACCCTGGAGTGACAAAAATATCTTACCACATATTTTAATATGAACATAGCACTTTTAACACTGCTTTCCCATTTAAATTTAGATTGCCTGTTGTATTACTCGAACTGTGTATGCCTACATGCAAAGCTGGGACTCTGACCACTACACTATCTTGGTTTGTGGATTTGAGATGTATATTTTTATTTCTCGCCTGTTGGATATTAATATTATATTACTATATTAAATGGAGAGTATTGAGGTTTTTGGCCATGTCATTGAGGACTCCTGTCATGGTGTAATGGCATACATTTCAGTTTCAGACTTGTATCCTTCTGAACATTAATGCTAATGCATAACCTATTTTCTATAAACTTTCTGTCTGTCTTCTGTGCAGATGGGATGACACCGATGCTCAGGCTGTAGGTAACTACACTGCAGAATGGGTCTGAGAGCCCATGCCTGTGTTCATGTTGGATGCAGCCAGGAATGGCATCAGGCCTAAGGAGACCTCTATGTGTTGTCTTTGAGAGGGCATTACATACCTGCTTCCTGATCATGAGGGGAGGGGGGGGCTGTACATGCACATGTGTACCTATGGGGGGACAGGGAGGTGATTTTTATGCTTCACCTGTCTGCAGCCGGTTGCCTATATCCGTGGCATATGTGTATGTGGTGCTATTGACCACCACTACAGAGCAGATATGTGTGTTGCTTCTGGAATTGCAGACACACGTCTGGTAGGCCTAGTGATTGGCCTTGGTGGATGTCTCCGGTTTGCATTGAAAGACAGCCTTAAGGTACATCACCTGTGACCGTATTTGCTTGTGCAGAACAAGGTGACATGGGTTACAATGAGGCACCTCTTTCTTCTTGGCCTGTCCTGCGATTATTTTCACCTATGACGGTAGTTGTGTATTGCTGCTGTCCACCACAGGCATTCAGCCTACCTTGAGGGTGTTGATGTTGTCCTGTCAGATATTACTAAGGCCATAAAGCTATGTAGGTGCCCACATAGTATTGTGGTATGTGCCTGGACACTGCTGCTAGTTCCAACATATGGGACACATTTTATGTGGGCCTTGCCCATTTTCCTTGCCTGTGCAGGGGACATTATGGAGGTGTGGGAGCTACAGCTTCACAGACAATAGGTGGAAATACCTCACAGGACAGGACATGTGGAGATAGCCTAACAACATGGAGGACAAAGCTCCAGAATTGGGTACAGATTGTATGTCATTAGTGCTGTTATACACATGGAGGGCTGCTAGATTGACAAGGTTTGTCTGGACATGCATTTACTGGGTGACTTGACATCTGACAGTGATATGCCTCTGACTTACCTCTCAACTGGCATGTTATCCACAGACTGGCCAGATGTTTGCCTGTTATGCTTGGTCTGTTCCTCGAACAATGCCTGTTTTGGGGGGTTAGGATAATTTGAGGACTGTAGTAAGTACCTGTTGACATCCGTTAGTGTTCCAGACATCATATCCTTCAGGGATGTTATGTTACAACAACACGTGTAACACCAGCTACTGTTTCAGTTTGTAACATCATTATGTGTATTTCCCTCTTTCCATCCCCCTGTCTCACAAGTATATCATTCGTTGTCCAGATGTCCTGCTCTACGAGGTGCAGAGGTATGATATATCATTAATTACCAACTGCACTCCAGTTATCATGCCAATGACCTGGCAGACTCCTGGCCATGGTATGCAGCAGTGACCAGGATTATGGGTCCACACCATGGTAATTCTGTGGAAATCTGTACATATGACAGTTATGCCTGTCTGGCCATTGTGAATAGACTGCCAAGATTGTGTAGCAGTGTTGTGTGTAGATGTTTGTTGGGCTGGGTAGGAAGAGTAGCAGATGTGAGTGACATACATCCTTTACCTATCTGACTCTGCATGCTGCTACAGCTGCTGGAGGTCTATCAGGTCTGTATGCTTGTAGGGGCTGACTGTGCAATGTCCTGTAACACCTCAGGATTCCCAGTACACTGTGAATTGGGCCAGTATATGTTGGTGTAGGGTGTGACTGGCAATCAGGATATGCTTGTTCAGTCAGTCATTGTGACTGGGGTGCAAATGGTTTTGGATGGACATTTTTGCATTACTCTCTGCTTTTCACTACAGTTCCATCCATGTAGTGCATGCTATATTTGAATATACGTGGGTAATTGCCCAGAGGTGATGTGGGGGAGTGTCATGTTGGTCTTACCGCACTTCATAAGGTGCTAGGTGACATGTTTGGCAGCTGTCAGGGGATTTTTATTCTGTTACATGACTGAGGTCATACCTCTACACTGTCCAGAGGCCTAGACACTGTCCAGATGTGTGGCTCATATTTATGGTCTGTTCCCCAGACAGTTGTTGTCCTTGGCTAATCAATAGGATACTCTGGGGAATGCAGTCAGTAAACGCTAACATCCATTGGTGTTACTGACTTCATATCCCTACAAAAAGATATGTTACAACAAAGCCGGTAACACCAGCAACTATCTACATTTATAACAGCAATATGTCCAATATACCCCTGTGTTTGGGCCTCTTCCCCCCAATTATGTCAGGCTTAGTCCAGATGTCAGACACTAAGAGGTTCAGAGGTATGTAGTATCATTATTTATTGCATTCATTCCTGCTACAATACCAGTGATGTCATAGATCCTCAGACATGTAACAAGGAAGCAGACATAGATACGAGTCCTGTACCTACACATTCTGTGGGTAACTGTACATTTGAGAGGTCTGTGTGTGTATGCCCATTTCAAAAGACTGTTAGGATTGTGTAGTAGTGTAGTGTGTACATGTTATTTGGGCTGTGTAGTGAGGGTGTACATGTGAGTGTCATGGGCCCTTTCTATCTGACTGTGCATGCTGCTCCGATTTCTGGTTCCCTATCACATGTATATGTTTGCACATGCAGACTGTGACATGTCCCGTAACACCTCAGGATTCCCACTACACTGTGACTTGAGGCAGTATATGTAGGGTTAATGTGTGAGTGGCAAATGGGATTTTTTTGCTCACACAGTCTTTATACTGTAGTGTTCAGTTTGCTTACTGATATGCCGCTGTGACTCTGGTGCAAAGTTCAGTTTGCTTACTGGTATGACGCTGTGACTCTGGTGCAATTGTTTGGGGGTATGCACTTTCATACCAGTGTCTGTTTTCCACTAGTGTTACATCCCTGTAGTGCCTGTTATATTTGCTAATGCATGTGTACAGCCCCAGAGCTGGACTTGGGTAGTGTTATGTCAGTCTGATTGCAGTTTGGCCATTTTTCAGTAGTTTGCCTAATGTTGTATGTCCACGTATTTGTAGCATATCAATTTGTCTGGCTGATATCTTTGGTCTGGTCCCCATAACTGTTGTGTATTCCTGACACATCAGTGGAATGATGTGGGGATTCAGGTCACTAACTAATGAGGAGCAACTGAGTCCTGGGATTGTGATATTTCAGTCGATATATGTTAGGACATACAGTGTTACAACATCAACTCTCTCCGCTTATCTACTGACATATTTTGGATATGTCCCTATTTTCAGGCCTTTGTCCCCCACTTTGTCAGGCTTCATCCAGATTCATTGCTCTAAGGGGTTCTGAGCATACCTCTCCACTGCTAGGATTTTCACAGACTGTCCGGATGTCTGGCCTATACTTTTTTTCAGTTTCATAATTTATTTGCATTTGTCTGGTAAATCACAGTGATGATCCAAGGATTTATGTCAGTAAATAATGACATAACATTTCAGTTTCCATCCTCATATCTTTCAGTAATTGTCTGCTGAAACACACCCCGTTGCTGTAGCAAATGTCTTCATTTGTAGCAGCAATATTTGAAATATGTCCCTATATGTAGCCCATCCCACCTTTTACAGCCTTTGTACAGGTTTCTTGCACTAACAGGTTGAGAGAGATGGTTCTGAGGTATAACTGCCCTGCATGTTTTATATATATATATATACATATATATATATATATATATATATATATATATATATATATATGTGTGTGTGTGTGTGTGTGTGTGTGTGTGTCTGTGTGGGTGTGTGTATATATATATATATATTTTTTTTTTTTTTCCTTCATAATATATATGTTTCATCACACACACACACACACACACATATATATATATATATATATATATATATATATTATTTATTATTTATTTATTTTATATAAAACAATATATATATATATATATATATATATATATATATATATATATGTGTGTGTGTGTGTGTGTGTGTATGTATGTGTGTGTGTATATGTCCATATACAACACATGAATGGTTCCACAATGCTTTCTCCCTAATGTTGTATGTCTCTATTGCATGATATGTTTAAAAAAGCAGCATTAACACCTTCAGCTTAGATGGTGTAGTGGTACAGTCCTCTGACTGTTAGGGTTCAGAGTCATGAGTTTGACACTTGGGACTGTTGTTTTTTTTTTTTCATTAATGTTAAATGACCAGAATGCAGGATATGTTTGTTAAAGCATTACAGCATCTCACAGCTCAGATGATATTGTGATATTCTGCTGTTATTGTACAGGACAGCATCTCAGGTTTGAGGCTTGGCAGGGCTGGCTATCTTGTTGCTGGGCAGAACAAGGTCTGATGGGTACAGATTGATTAAGGTATATTTTAGCATATTATCAAATAATATTTGTATACACATTATAATTTTATGTTTACCTTCCAAGACATCCCCCTATGTGCTTTCATTAAATTATGTTCTTGTGTGACTATACTGTATGGGGCACTTGTGTTTATATGGGGGTTTCACATCTTTTCTACACTGACATCTCACTTTTGGAACTGCTATACTACCCTGGTTGATAAAAAAAAGTTGCTACATAATTTAAGTTTACTAAAATAATTTTAACACTGCTTTCACATAGGAAAATAAGTTGCCTGTCTTGGGACTCAAACCATGAACACTTGCATGTAAAGCTGTGACTCTACTTCAGACTGGATATTTCACCTGTCTATTTGTATGTAGCTCCTATGGGATGTTTAAGCTATGCTAAGTGAAAAGCCATAGTATGCACGCCAACTTAGCTACACTTAAACATTCCTTAGGCTAGTGAAAAAAGTATATATTATTATTATATTATTAGGTTATATGGGTGTGTCTTGTGGTGTTCTGACAACTACTTGGGACTGCAATGGAAATTCTGGCATTGATTTGGCTTTCAGGCTTCTATCATTCAGGGACTCCTGCTAATACATGTCCTATCAACTTTCTAATTGTGTGAGGGCAATTTTTCAGGCATGTCTCTAATGTAGCATTTATTCCCCCATCATTTGTGCCTTTGTTAACATGCACTGCTGTAAGGGAATATTGGCTTTCAGACTTTTGCCCTTACATGATTCATGCTGATGTATGACCTGTTCTCTATCAACTTTCTATGTTTGTGTGGCTGTACTTGTGCTTTTTCACTTTTGTGGGATTTATCCCATTATGTGTGCATTTTCACACATTTCCTGCTTTAGCAGGTTGCAAAAGTGTCATACGGCACTTTAGCAATACAGGGTGTGTGCCACAGAACCTGTCACACACCCGCTGCATTGGTTTCTGGTTGTTGAGTTTTATTTCATTTCAGTGTCTGCGGACACTGAAATACTGGCATAATATTAGAGCAGAGCTCTAATATTATGCCAGTTTGGCTTAGAAAGTGCTGTGCGGCACTTTCTGAGTGCAGGGGGCATGTTTAGTGTCATGCACTACTTAGACACACCTCCTGCACTTGTTCACAGTTTGTGTCCATATAGATTAAACAGCAGTGCACCTTCATGAATATGCAAGGCACGCTGCTGTTCTAAACGTACATGAACCACTTTGTGCAAGAATAGTCATTCTTACATGGAGTTTCATGAATCTGGTGGATGGTGTGTGTGTGTGTGTGTGTGTGTGTGTGTGTGTGTGTGTGTGTGTGTGTGTGTGTGTGTGTGTGTGTGTGTGTGTGTGGATATACAAATCTATTTGTCTGTCTGCATGAAAAACAGTTTGGTTAGGTCTCACCTACAGTTGGTAAGATTAGTGTAGAATGCTTTGGGCATACATTAAGGTGACAGAAATCCAGGTTATAACTCTGATCTATAGCTGTACAGTTTAGCCTATCTGTGTGTGACAAGTTTACTCATAATCCATGACAATAGTGTACATTTCTTGTAAGGATTGTATGATAAATCATCCTTTTCATGTTTATCTGCTGGCCAGTTCAGTGCATAATGAGACCATAGCCCCTAAACCTCATTATATAAATTGATGACAGCAATGCACAAATTAAGTCCTGTACTCCAACCCATCACATAACCAGTGTCAGCAGTGCAGGATTCAAAGTCCATAACCCCTGTCGTGCATTTCGGGTGGCAGTCATTCCCAAGTTAAGTCAACTTCTTCAGTACTCAATGGGGAGATAATGTTTTTATATTCCAATAAGATTTTTTAGTACATAAGATTTTTATAACTTTATTGATAACTATGTTTTGTGTGATTTGGAAGAGACTCTAGCCTTACTAGTTTCAGTTCAGACTGGAATGCATCCAAGAGTTTTTTAAATGAATTGTAATGAATTGTAACTGCTGAACAGGCAGTATTATATTTCTACATTAATTTCTAAGATAAACAGACCTGGTACATTGGATTATCTATTCATAGAAAGAAGGTAGCAAATAATTCAAATTTACATTTCAAAAGCATGCATCTATTTTACATTAAAACAAATGTGGTAAAGGGGAAAATTCCTTGAGGTGATCTTCAAAATAAGTTAAAGACTATAGCTTACAGGATACTTTTGATGCTTATTCTTTTCCATGTTTAAATGAGTACTGAATTTAAAATCTGTACTGAAGAGGTAAAATCAGGACAAAGACTCAAAGAATCACAGGGCACAAAAGGTAAGGCTGAGGCAAAAAAGGAATTTTAGCATGATCTTGAACAGCAATGAATAAAAGGCACATTAGCTGTAATGAGGACAAACCTCTTTATCAGCTAATTTGCATGTCATTGAATCCCTCTGGGATTACTGCAAGCACTAACAAGAACTTCTCTGCTGCCATTGTGGTAATTACTGCTGGCACTTGATATATCAAGTTAGCACTGGCAACCCCCCATCCCCCACACACCTCCACACCTCCATACCAAATTATAGTTTCATTCTTCTTATTGCTCCAAAATGTAATGGAATGCAAAACCTGTTGTTCTATTAACTTTTTAAATGGGTTAGAGTAATATTTAGAAAGACTTCCTTGTTTCATCTACAGCAACCCCTTGAGCATGATCATCACATGGAACACATACAATTACAGTCAGTCAATAATGCCAGACATTAAAGCTTCATACTTAGTATTTTGTTCCAAAACCTGCATTCTACTAAATTTGTATGTGGATTAAGGTATTATTTAATAGTCTTTTGTATTATTGCTGCTAAAACTATTGTTCTATTAATGTACACACACACACACACACACACACACACACACACACACACACACGTGTACACACACACTCACCAGTACATTCAGCACATCCTGTCACCTAATCACATTCATATATACACACACACACACACACACACACACACACACACACACACACACACACACACACAAACATTTGTCCATTCACTCATAAACACACACATAAACACATACACACACAAAAAACCCACCCTAGCTATCTCCTAACTAGACCACCTGCTACAATCACCCAGATAGACATACACCACACACACACGCACACACACACACACACACACACACACACACACACACACACACACACACACACACACACACAGACGTGCACACACACACAGACGTGCACACACACCCATGCACTTCTATGAATATCTCAGTTGTAGCCTCAGGCATTTCTTGGGCAAACACAAAGCTCATGGCTGATCCCCATATGCCCCTACTCCCATAATGCCTCATTAGCATTTCTGGTAAGCCAAAGAGTGTGTGTGTGAGACAGAGAGGAGAGAGAGAGAGAGAGAGAGACAGCCCACTGTAGTGGTGCATGTATTTGAGGAAAGCACTGACTGTGGGAGGGCTGAGTGAGAACTGAAAATATTTTCCTCCATTGGTAAAAAGAGCTTATCACTGATGGTAACATTTCTGAATCCTGACCTAGGAGGCTATTTCTTTCAATTTTCTAATATACTGTTAGTTGTATTTAAAACAGAGGATTTATATTTAAAAGTATTTTTATTAACTTTTCTTTGTCTGAAGAAGTTTCTTAAGTGGTCAATATCAAAACTCACATTAATATTGTCAGCTGAGTTATAGTTGAGTTATTTTTTCCTGGTTTATCACTGACAGGGTTTCTTTCTTATCTTATTATTATTTTTTACCTGCCTAAGCCAAGCTCTGCAAGTTCGTATAATTTTTACATGCCCAATACTATATATTTTTTTGCTTTTGTCTCCTTTAAAAAGTATCAAAAAGAGATGTGCCTTTAATGTATGCTTTAGTTTTATTTAGTATTGGTTTGCATTTAACAACTACCGGAACGTAATCAGTTTTTTATTTAAAAAAACTGCTCTGATGACTATACATTTTATGGCTAGGCTACTGCATTTTTGTGATGTTTAGGATTTCTAGTAATAAAAAAATAGCCCTCTAAGACAAGAAACAATTCAATAATCATATTCACTTGCCATCTAAGACATAATATGCTCCTGTAGTCTTACCTTACATTAACTAATAGTTTTCGCAGTGAAAAAAAAATAGCTGTAGGAGACTAACAAGGCATAAATAACTGATTCTGTATGACAGCAACAGTGCCACTTTGCAATAAATTTCAGATTCACTTTCACCTTTACTTCAGCAGCCAAAGGTATTAAGCTCCTTATGGTTGTGCAGGTTAGATAAACTGTTCTCCAAAATGGTATTTAAAGAACTAAAGAGATGACTATATGTAATGAAATTACCTGTATTTTTAGCTCTCTTGTTTTTAATCTGAACAAACTTACTGAGCTTATTGTTAAAAATTGCATCAGAAAGCAAAATCTGCTAATTCTTTTTTCTCCTGTTTGACCTAAAAATCCTTTTTTAACCTATTTGACCAGTCTTTCAACTATTATTCCATATTCTATCACAAAACAAGTTTGTATCATATTGTCTTTTACTTTCTATTTTTCCTCTTTAGACACACACACACACACACACACACACACACACACACACACACACACACACACACACACACAAAGACACACACACACACACACACACATATATATATATATATATATATATATATATATATATATATATATATATATATATGAAAAATACATTCTGTGACTGGTAAGCTGTCTCTAGAAATGGAAACAACCTATATGTTGTTACAATATCTTCATGCTCATAGCCCCATTTCTGAAACATACTTGCAATCGTTTGGGCTTCTTGTTGAAAAGTCATTCATTCGTTACAGGCTCATCTGGCCCCAATAATTCCTTACAAGGCAAGGATGATACAATATGGGGGGGGCTGTCTCTAACTGTACACTATATTTATGGTGGCAGATGGTTTTCTGTAAAGAACACTTGCTAGAAATTTTCCATATTTATCTGAAAAAGTACCAAATCGCACTGCTTCACTCCATGGTACTTTTCAGAATAAAGTCTGATTAGTAAAGTTTATTATGTAATGACCAGCAATATCAGAATATTGAGCAAGTTATTCCATTACACTGTTGAATTAGATAGAATTAGATAAACTCATATAACTGAAGCTGTCTGAATCATACTCAGATAAGATCAGAGCAAATATTGAACCAGGATTGAACTGAAGAGTGAAGACGCAAACTTTGTGACTGAAGAACTGAAACAAAAGACTTCTGTAACTGAACTGTTGTCTTGAAAGCATCCATGTCTTAATATAAAAAGTCTGTAAAATTGCTGTCAGCTTTACATGTCTCTTTAACCTTGATTATCAGGCTTTGTACCATTTAAATAAGATTTATCATTTCAGGTGCATATTTCTGAATGTCTTCTAGCTGTCTGTCTCTATATCTGTAAGGTTTTTCTGACATAGAGCAAAATGTTCACGTGAGAATTTGTTAAGCTCTGTACATCTTGTAATGTTCTCGGGGGAATCTGTGAATTCTGCATGTCTTATCCTTATCAGTGTTTTGGCCTGAAGGTTATCAGCTTTCCACTCAAACTGCTTTACTAAAGCTGCATGCAGAATGCAAAATATAAAATTAAGATATAGGTCTGCTTCAAAATGGCTGCTTTTCCAAGCCTATGATAAGAGAATATTGTATTTATGTAGGATCCATTCTAGCAGCATTATATTTAATTACAGTCTACTCTAACTAAACTATATTTATGTAAGATCTGTCCTTACGATACTAGCTACACTCTTACCAGGACCACTATTCAAGGTAATGTCCAGATAGCTGTTAGTAAGTCTACTAAAATAATCTGAAAAAGAAAAAAAAGAAAATCTATTATCAATGGTTTCTCTGTATCTTAATAACTCTTTTAATATATGGTTGCCCATCTTCCCACACAAAGATTGAATCATCTATGCATCTGTAATATCTAATGACATAGGTTCTATATAACATGTGATGGTACTGATATTCCATCTTAAACATTTCCCATATCTTAATTCATACAGGAAGGTGCAAAACAGGTACCCTCAGTAGTACCTTGCACCTGCCTATATGTGTGCGAGTGTGTGTGCGATTGTGTGTGTGTGTGTGTGTGTGTGTGTGTGTGTGTGTGTGTGAGTGTGTGTGTGTGTGTGTGTGTATGTGTATATATATATATATATATATATATATATATATATATATATATATATACATATATAGGTTCATAGGTTCATAGGTTCATACTAGGCTATCTGCCCTAGAGCATTTATAAACCTAGCCAGAGTGTGTTTGGCTTTCGTCACCCATTTTAAATGAATTTTGCTATGCCCTTTTTCAAGGTTAGTATACTGTGCCTCTGTCTAACAGTGACACAGAAGTGATACCCGGGGTAAACCTACTATCTCCCATCCACTCATCAAGATTCCTCTTGAAGAGAGTCAATGAGGGACTCTGCCTAACCTGGAATGGGATTTTATTCCAGAGTGAAGGGAGCCTCTGGGTTATGAATCTGTCCCTCCAGCATGTCCTATTTATTTCAGTGCTGAGGTTCAAGCCTCTCGAGTGTGTAGCTCGATGGGATTTGGATTTTCTGAGGTGCAGCATGTCCATTAATTCTGGGTTGGACATGGCTTTATACGTCAGGCACAGATCGCCTCAGAGCAGGCGGTATGCCACTGAGTAGAGCTGGAGTTTCTTTAACCGGGCAGCATATGGCATCTGTTTGAGCCCTTTGATCCTCTTGGTGAGGTACTTTTGGGGTCTTTCCAGTTGCTGCAGGTGTCTGGTAAGGTACATCCCAAAAGGGGCATTGTACTCAATTATGGGCCTGATGAGGGATGAGTAAAGAGGCACGATGACCTCCCCTGATCTAGATGTGAATCCTTTCATGATTAGGTGGGCTATATAAAATGTTTTTCTAACCACTTTGGCCACGTGGTTGTCAAATGAGAGATTGCTATCAACTTGGGTCCCCAGGTCCCTAATTACTTCTTCCGTACTTAATGGATTACCACCTATGTGGTAATTTGTGGGCACTTTGTTTTTGCCAAAGGGGATGACTATACACTTTTTGGCATTTAGCTTGAGGCCATGGCTCTGGCACCAGTTGTCTGTTTCTATGAGGCCCTTTTGTAGGATGCTTGTGTCAGCTGGAGAGTCTATTATGGCGCCCAGTTTGCAGTCATCTGCAAACTTGGTCAGCCACAGTCCTTCTGTGTTAGCCTGTACCTCCGAGAAATATATACCGAACAAGAGAGGTCCCAGGACTGAGCCTTGTGGGACGCCACTTGTAACTGGTTTGGAGTCTGACATGGCTCCAGCAATTCTAACCATGTGAGTTCTGTCCTTGAGCCAGTTTGCAACCCATCTAGTGACATAGGGGTTTATATTTAAGCTGGTGAGCTTATCTATAATGCCCAAGTGGGGTATTGTATCGAAGGCTTTTGCAAGGTCCAGGTAGGCTGTGTGGACCACCTTCCCTTCCCCTCGTCAATGGCCTTGGTGACTGTTTCAAAGAAATCGACAGGGTTTAAGAGGCAGGATCTGTCCTTAACAAAGCCAAACTGGGTAGGATCCAGTGTCTGTAGTTCCCCAATATCTTTATTTATGAGGTCCATGATGATCCTTTCCATAGCTTTGCAGACCAAGCTAATCAAGCTTATGGGGCGATAGTTTCCAGGATCCGTTGAGGCACCACCTTTGTGGAGAGGGACCACTGTTACTGTACGCCACTCTTTGGGTACATATCCGGTAGTAAGGCTGAGATTGAACAGTAGTTTTATGTTTGGGTTTAGTTCTTCTTGGAGTTCATGTAGGATGCAGCCCGGGACACCATCTGGTCTCACTGATGCTGTGTTATTTGCTTTGGAGAGGGCGGCTCTTACCTGAGCATCTGAGATGTCAGGGGGGGGCAGCACTCTGCTGGGATAGATATTTGCCCTAATGGTGGGGAAGGGGAGAGATATTTGTGCTGAACCTCTCAGCTAGGATGTTAGCAATGTCTGTTGGTTTGGTGTATTTTTGTCATTTTGGACTAATTCTGAACATATCTGGGAATTCACACCCAGGTTCCTAACATAACTAAAGAAAGCCTTGTGATTATCCTTAGTGTCCTGTGCAATTTTTCCCTCGAAGCTGGCCTTAGATGATTTTATGAGTGCCCGTAGTTTTTTGCTAATACTGATCAGAGATGCCTTCCCTTTTTGGGATTTTGCTCTATCATGTAGTAGCTTCCTCCTTCTATTGTATAGTTTGTTTATGGCTGGGGTCCACCAGACAGGATGCCTAACTTTGGAGGATTGGGTCTTGGTTTTATTTGGGATTGCATGATCCATGCATTCCTGAAGGTGTTCATAGAATGCGTTTATAAATGATTCTGCGGTCTGGGCCATATTTTCCACAGGCCCAGGGGCTTTGAAGGATTCCACCTTGGTTTTGAGGAGTGTGAAATTTGCTTTAGAGAAGTTTTTCACTGTGGTTTTCTGGGCAGGGGCTGGGGTCGGGATGTGAATATCTAGTGAGATTAGTTTATGGTCTGATCTTACCAGTGAGGGATACACTTCTGGTCTGGAGCATAGAGTCCCCATGTTGGTGATGATCAGGTCCAGTATGTTTTCCCCTCTTGTGGAAGTGGCAACAAGTTGTTCCATAGCATTTGAGTTTATAAATTCTAGGAACCTTTGGGCTAGGGTGTTGGAGCTAGAGTAATGCTCCCAGTCTATGTTAGGGTAGTTAAAGTCGCCCAATATAATGGTGTTTGGAGAGACCTTCATATTTTCCAGTGTTCTCAGGAAGGCTGAGTGGGGTTCCTGGGTTTGGGAGGGTGGTCTGTAGCAGGCTATAAACTGGAAGGCAGTTTTACCCACTGTTAGTTGCACATGGATAGTCTCTGATGCTTCGTGCTGTGCCACCAACCTGGAGGTGTGGGTATCTTTGACGAATATTGATACTCCCCCTCCTTTTGTGGTTTGGTCCAAGTTTTGGGGCCGAAAAACATGGTATGAGGTATAACCTGGTAGTGCTGGGGTGCTCTCTGGAGCCTTGAACCAGGTTTCTGTTACTGCACAGATATCAATGTTCTCCATGCTAAGGAGAGTTTCGAGTGTGTGCATCTTGAGGTTTAGACTTTTGGCATTGAGTAGCATTACTCTTAGTTTCTTATTCCTTGTGATACCTATGGAGGTGGGTTTGTCTTTTGAGCCTTGCCTAAAAAAGGCACTATGGGGGTGGCAAGAGCCTTTGCCAATATCCAAAGTCCAGGGGTGACAGGTGCAAGCCGTCCCTAGTGAAGCATCGTGGCTTGTCGAGCATGTCATCCCAGGCAGACAGGCATTGGATCCCCTTTGAATGACACCAATACTTAAGCCAATTGTTGAAATTGATCATCTTGTCTTCATATTGTGGCATCATTCTTGGTGAGGGTAAGATGCTACTCAAGGTCAGGGTCATACCGGCCTGGGCTACATGCTCAGAGAGCTCCTCTATGTCTCTTTTCATGTAGTCCAGTGAGGTGCGTCTCAGGTCATTCACACCAGCATGGACAATGACTGAGTCATATCTGTACTTGCCTTGGAGTGACCTGAGTGCTTGTGTCATGTGGCGGATCCTAGCACCCGACAGGCAGCTCACCGTGACCTTCTCCTTGTTCAGCCTGGTGAGTGGGACGTCAGTGTGCCTGATGATAGAGTCACCTATTACAAGTGTATCAGGTGTGTTGTTTAGCCTTAAGGGCTGTGACTGTTCGGCACACTGGCTTTGTGAGCTATGTGTTGCATGTGTTTTGTTTTGGAGTAGCGGTTGCTTGGGTGTCTGCTTTGGAGGTCTCTGCTGCTTAGGCAGATTTTTATTTAGAGCGTCCGAGTATGTTTTTGTGTGTTTATATGTTTGGTTTGCTGTCGTGGTACGTCTATGTGAGACTGGAATTGTAGTAAGTGTGGTTTCCTTCTCCTCCTGACTGGTTATGCCAGTACTGAGTTGAGAGAGCTTAGCCTCCAGTTTGGCTATATGGTTGCATCTCTCACATGTGTTGGAATTTGTTGGGAGGAGGAGAGGGTTGTCTGTGTACATGAGGCAGTTGTAACATTGCCTCAAGATTCCCAGATTCACCAGCTGGACCAGAGAGGAGATTGACAACTGACCTTTGGATATGCTAGAATAGTATTGGGAATTCCTTTATAATTAAAAAAAGGGCCAATTGGGAACAAAGTACTCAAGAGGAGTTTGTGAGGGTGTAGTGCTTTTAATTTTTTAGTGCTGACTTACATAATACATATATATATATATATATATATATATATATATATATATAGATAGAGAGAGAGAGAGAGAGAGATATTACAGATAGATAGATATATGGATATATAGATATGGAATTACTTAAATTGATCAAAAAACATTTATGTCGATGTGCATAATGTCGAAACAACTTAATTGACATGCACATTGACATGCTGCTACACACACATCAAGAATTAATCATTGCATGTAAAACTTAAAAAAAAAACACAACAAAAGCATAGTTTTTACATGGGGACAAGCCTCCCTGCATCCTCTATGTGGAAAGTTGTGTCACCCACACCCCCTGCTAATTACATATTCTAACCTCAAGACCAAACAATCCGCAGGGAAAAGGATGTATTCCCCTACCCTGGGATTGTTCCTCTCACATGCCTGTCAACCATCTATTTAGTCGAACTAATTGTATTGATTAAACAGATGTCAACCAAAGTACTATTCAACAAA